>NC_084802.1:147427688-147728570 GCF_963169125.1 Humulus lupulus | reverse complement strand
TGTACGCCAACAAACAATCTACTATAAAATCTCTGTATTGACCGTCTCGTGCCTAGGAGCGTCTCCTGTTGTGACCGGTAACATGACTATTCTGGCTGGTGAAAATCCTTCTCTAGTAAATCTGTAAATAACTTGAGAGCATGGTTTCAAGTCATTGACGGACAACTTCATTTTTTCAAAACATGACTTGTAGATAATGCCCACAAAACTTCCCGTGTTAACTAGGCATCTCTTCACTTTCATCTTTGCAATTTGGACTGTTATGACGAGTGACTCATTATGAGGATACCTTACATGTCTATCCTCCATAAAAGTAAGAGACTCACTTTCGTACCGTAGATTTTTTGGAGATCGCTCCTCTACAGTCATGATTTCTGATGTTGATGTTGCATCCAATTCATGTCAAAGTGTCCGGGCATATCTTTCCCTTGTCTTGATTTCTAAAGTGAAGTCCACAGGCTCGGGTTGCAAAGGTGGAGACCGCCATCCTTTGAACCCAGGATTGTTGTGGCTTCCTTCTCCTTGGGATTTATCTACCTGGTACTTTTTTAACTTTCCCGTCTGGAGAAGAAATTCTGTCTCGTCTTTGAGATGATTGCATTCAATTGTATCGTGACCATAATCTCCATGGAAACGACAAAATTTATTCATGTGTCTCCATGGAAACCTGGGTTTTTGATAGGGCACCTCTTGATAACTTGCGAGATATATTTCTGCCCGGCTGGCCGAGAGAGTGGTATAATTAGTGAATCGAGGCTCATACTTGGTTGGTTTATCATTTGGGCCCAACTTAGCCTTCTTCTATTCATGGTGATCAGACCCGTTATTACCACGTTTCTTCCCACCATTTTGACCGTTTCCACCATTCTTAAGAGGGTCAGTTGATTCGCCCGGATTGTTTATGCCTTTCTCCTCTTTCTCAATCGCATCATTCAATTTCATATACTTGTCCGCTCGGTCAAGAAATTGTTGAAGTGTTGAATTGGATTTCTATGTATACTATCCCACAAAGGGCTCGATAAGTTATTCTAGAGGATTGGGCAACCATCTTCCCCTCGTCTCCGACAGCAGTTGCTCGGTTGGCTTCTCTCATGAACCTCTGTATATAGCTCTTTAGAGACTCATCCTTTCCTTGTTTGATATCTACCAAATGGTTAGTGTTGATTGCTTTTTTGGCCAACGACGTGAGAACGTCAAAAACGACAAAACCTTCAAGAGAATTTAAACGACAAGTAAATAACACACAATTTTTATAGTGGTTCAGCCCCAATATGTTGGTAATAGCCTAATCCACTTAGAGATATGATTATTTATCTACACTCAAGATCAGATGAACCTATGTCAACTGAGTTTCTTCAGTGTAAATTCTCAGAATACAAAAGAGTTCTCTCTCAAGAAAAAGCACTTTCTCTCTCTAAAAAAGTAAGATCCAAACTCCCAATTTTCAAAAGTCCCCTTCTGATCCCATAAGCCATGTATTTATAGGCTTTGGATCATACATTGATATCCCCTAGGATCAGGATATTTTATTATTTGTATTATATTTAAATTACAAAAAATATTGAAATGTAACAGAACCCCCAATTTGTGTGAAGAATGAGAGATTCCTGCGTATGCTCAGACCGATTCTTGTTGAAGCCGTTTCTGGGAATCTTGACGCAGTCTGTTCTATCTGGTTGATGAATATCACCTTCTAGTCAGTCATACCTCTACCAACCAGTTACGCACTTGGCTGGTAGGATATGCATTCCTCTGGTCTAACATGGCACTCTGGTCTAGCATGTCATGTCTCTCGTCTAACATGGCACTCTGGTCTAGCATGCCATGTCTCTCGTCTAACAAGGCACTCTGGTCTAGCATGCCATGTCTCTCGTCTAACATGGCACTCTGGTCTAGCATGCCATATCTCTACTTGGACAGTCATGCACTTGCTGGTAGGACATGCCAGTGTTGGTCAGACATGCCAGTGCTGGGCAGCAAAGTGGGCAACAAAGTCACTCCTGGTCGGATGCAACTTACCCGGTCGGTCATGACACCTCTCAAGCAGTCAAAACTCTTCATTGATGTACTGGGCTACTTCTAAGCCAGATCACCCAACCATTCCTTGCCACTTGTCATTTCTATTGCCACATCATCAATTTCAAATTTTGGGGATAACAGTTAGCATAAACTGGTGGAGGTTGGGCAGCACTGAACTGTCTACAAAACTCCTTACTGAATGTTTCCCAAGAGGTAATGGAATTCGTCTTGTACTTCCAATACAATTCCTGAGCAGTATCGGATAATGTAGTCAAGAAAACTCTACACCAATAAATGTCACTCAACCCAAGCAGCTCCATTTGGTCCTCAAATTTCCCAACATGTCCAATGGGATCTGCCTTTTTTGTATATACTGGCAGCACCAGTGCTTTATATTTTTTCGGTGGATGGGCTGCTCTGATCTAGGCACAAAATGGACTGCCCCTCCTGTGGTCTACCGCATCTATCTCGGAAGGTCATTTTGACAAACCTTGCACTACAGCCATTAGCGCATCAAGCTGGGCTTGGATGGCTGGTGCAACCGACGGGGTTCCAAGGTCTTGGCCGCATGGTCGGGCATTTCCATCTGGTGCACTGTCGTCAAGTATTTCTACTTGACTAGCAGGGCGGTCAGATCATGCCCTTCGACTGGGACAGTCCTTCTCTTGTCGCTGATAACGTCTCTTAGATCCTTCCGAGAAGTGCGTCCTCCTAACCTATCAAACACTATGCTCTTAGATTTTTCAGAAGGCTTACTGCGCGAGACCTGCTTTCTCCCACTACACTACTGGCCAGGATGTAGTGGCGGCTTTTTGGTACATCCCGGGCAGTCTTTTCCTCCTTGTTAGTCATTGCCCTCTTTCTCCTTTGACCGATCGGGGTGATGACTATGAACCTTATCACGACCATATCGATCTTTAAATTGCGAAGTTTTC
This sequence comes from Humulus lupulus, assembly GCF_963169125.1. Taxonomy (NCBI): domain Eukaryota; kingdom Viridiplantae; phylum Streptophyta; class Magnoliopsida; order Rosales; family Cannabaceae; genus Humulus; species Humulus lupulus. Next base: position 147,725,616 of record NC_084802.1, on the reverse strand, counting down.
TTATCTTGAGGAGTCTTGGTGTAACACCCTGGATAACCAAGGCCATTACACTGTGTGATTATAAAAGTGAAAAACTTGCTAATTAAGTCGTATAGTTGAAAACGTGACCCTAAAGTCATAATTAAGTTAAGGTTAAAAAATTTTGGTCATAAACAGGAAATTTTCTCATTAAGATAAATGTTTAATACATGGGATCCCAAAATTTACAAAATTTCAAACTATATGTACAACCACAAGCCACTCTAATCGCAAAATAGATACTTTAAGTTCTCCTGTCCCTGTACCATTCCTCGGCCGTGGCGACCGATCAGCTGACTATGTACATTAAGCCCCAGAGTTCTCCAACTCAGGACTAGTCAACCATGCCCTTGCCTTTACCTGTACCATGTAGCACCCGTGAGCCAAGGATCAGCAAGACAACCATAATGCATAGCATAACCAACAATTAACAGTCATATAATTCACAGATCACGTAACAGATACTCAGGAAGTCACATTACTTAAATAATCGACTATATCAATTTGCAAACCAATAATCAATCATCCAGATAATAAACATGCCATCATCATCAGATTCATAACAATAAACATAGAACACAATATTCAGGGTTAACGACCTTAGGGCGCAACCTCTGATTATCCCACTGACTCCAGCTCGCTTAGGCCGAGCTCAGTGATTATATACTTAACCTCAGCTACTAATGGCCGAGCCACATCCTGTGTGCAAATAATGACTCCGACACTCTTAGGCCATTTATCACAAGTCCCCATGGCATAATACCATCTTATGACATCATATATAAGTATAGGGAACTCTTAGTTCCCAATATAACCACATAACCAGGTGCAGTTTCTTACCTTTGATTCTGATTGCTTTTGTTAATGAAAGTGTCCCTTGAGCATGATCCTATCCGAGCCCTAGCGTACACCTAGTCACAACCACAAAGTAGAACCATCATTAAATCTCAATTCCTAAACCCAAATTCAGGAACAATCCCAAGCCCTTGGGAAGCCCAATTCCACCAAATAGGGTGGTGGAATTGACCCACGAGCCTCCGAGCAAAATCCATAAGAAAAATACCCAAACCCCATTTCTGGAGGCTGGGTAGCGCTACAGTGCCACAAGGTGAGCGCTATAGCGCTACAAACAAAGACAAACACCCATAAAAAAACCAGGCATAGCGCTCCAAAGTTAGCGCTACAGCGCTACAAAAAGCACACACAACCCTCTGGGTTTTTCCTTCCAATTTCCCCAAGACAAATCTCCATAAACTCACCCCAAACCTTAAATAAACTTCAAATTTAGCCTACCATCCACTACATCTCATCCAACATGACGCAACAACATTAAAACTTGGCCACATGCATTATCAAACACAGAAAACCAGAATTGAGCTTAAAGCTCAAGAACTTTGCCCAGAAAACCCAGAAACACAAATGATCAAGATTAGAAATTGTAACCTTTAATGGAGAATTCGACCCTAGGTTGCCCTCAGTGACCTTCCAGCATTTGAGTCCTCAAATCCCCAAGCTCAAGTCCCTTAATTTCCATCCAAAATTCAAATTCAGACATAACTTCTTCAAAGTCAGAAAATTCAGACCAAACTCTTTAAAATTTACCTTAATTGGACACTAAATCTAGCTGAACCTCCTAGCTTCACCAAGAACCAAAGTCTTAAGCTCTAGCCTAAACCTCCTCTAAGCTTACTGCTTCCAAATCCAGAAGAAAGGGTGAAAGGAAAGGAAATCGTGTGGGAGACAGAGAGGTCTCTGTTTTTTTATTCTTCTTTCTTTTTTCCTTCAGCTTCGAACTCTATCTACCACATCCATAAGTCTAAAAAGCAGAATAACCCTTATCCCCTTTTAACCATTAAAAGACCATTTTGCCCTCCCAAATAAACCTAAGTCTTTAATCAATCTAAGGGCATTTTGGTCATTTGCTCCCAATTCCCGCTTGTTCCTCAAGTGTCCATAATTTTTACCACTTAATTCCCGTCGTCTAACTAATCACCAATTATTTTCCCCAAGGTCTATAAATCTCCAATATATTTCCCAGATTCCCAAAAATACCCGAGGCTCCCTCGAGCCAGGTATAAACCCCCGCTGTGACTATTTTGCCAAACCGCTCACTAAGATCGCCTCGAGCCACAAGCTGCAAATATATCCACATAATAATGTGGTCTCAACAATTTATCACAAATAATCACGTTTATGCCCTCAAGAGGCAAAAATTATGATTATGCCCCTATAAACTCAGCAGGGCCTACATGCATACCAATACTCATAATCATGCATCTCATATATCCATATAATCATATAAGCATGCTTATCACATAATCATGCATTTAGTCATTTAAATCACACATAAACCAATTATGCCTTCTCGACACATGAATCATGGCCCTTAAGCCTAATAGTAACTTTGGGTCGTTACAACTATCTCCTCCTACTGAGAATTTCGTCCTCGAAATTTTACTTGAATAACTCAGGATATTGATCCCGCATTGCTGACTCAAGCTCCTAGGTTGCCTCCTTGACCCTGCTATTCCTCCATAATACTTTAATCAGAGGAATCGTTTTGTTCTGTAGGACCTTGTCCTTCCTGGCTAAGATTTGAACCGGTTATTCCTCATAAGATAAATCTGTCTGTAATTCCAAATCTTCATACTTCAATACATGTGTTGTATCTGAAACGTACTTCCAAAGCATAGAAACATGGAATACATCATGAACTCCTAAAAATGATGGTGGCAAAGCCAACCTGTAAGCCAATTGTCCGATCCTTTCCAGGATCCCAAAAGCTCCAACTAATCCAGGGCTCAACTTGCCCTTTCCAAAACCTCCTCACCCCTCGCAGTGGTGAAACTCACAGAAACACGTGGTCCTTAACCTGGAACTCCACGTCCCTACGCTTAGGGTCAGTGTAGCTTTTCTGCCTGTTCTATGAGGCGAGCATTTGAGCTCGGATCTTCTCAATAGCTTCATTCGTCTTCTGAACCATGTCCGACCAAATGTACTTCCTCTCACCCATCTCATCCCAATAAATGGGTGATCTACATCTCCTCCCATATAACATATCATATGGAGCCATTCCAATTGTTGACTGATAACTGTTGTTATATGAAAACTCAATCAACGGAAGGTACTAACTCCAAGATTCCTCAAAATCGATCACACATTACCTAAGCATATCCTTCATCAATTGAATCTTCCTCTCAGACTGTCCATCAATCTGAGGATAAAAGACTGAGTCCTCATAGCCATTTTCAAACTACCCCAAAACTTGGAGGTGAAGATAGGGTCCCGGTCGGACACTATAGACTTATGAACCCCGTGGAGACGTACTATCCCCTTCACATATAACTCTTCATAATGATCCACTGTATATGTCGTCTTCACTGGGAGAAAATGAGCTGACTTGGTGTATCTGTCCACTATCACCTACACCGAGTCAGGAAGCCCTACTGTCCTGGGTAAACCTCCCACAAAGTCCTATTGAAGCAACCCTGTTGGTCGCTGATGCTCAGCCTTCACCTGCTGACAGGTCAAACACATGGCCATGTACTCCACTACGTCCTTCTTCATCCCAGGCCACCAATACAATGTACATAGATCCTGATACATCTTCGTGGTACCTGAATGAAGTGAGTACGGCATAGCATACGATTCATTTAGTTTCTCATGTCCAATTCCCACATCAGTTGGAACACAAATCCGACCCTGATACTGAAGTAGACCAACCTCAGAAATAGAATAATCCTTAGATACTCCCGCTAAGACATTCTCTCTAACCTCCTGTAATTGAGCATCTGCTAACTAACCTTCCTTAATCCGCTCTAGTAGGGTCGACTATAGAGTAATGTTGGCCAACCGACCAACCATAAACTTTATCTTCGTTCTAGACATCTCATCAGCCAACTCCATCGAAATCTGAGTGGAACAAAATAACTGCCCAGAGCCCCTCCAGCGCAATGCATCCGCCACCACGTTGGCTTTCCCTAGGTGATAAACAATATCACAGTCATAGTCTTTTACCAACTCTAGCCAATGCCTTTGTCTCATTTTCAGGTCCTTCTGCATGAAGAATTACTTCAAACTCTTATGATTTGTGTATATCTCGCACTTCTCCCCGTACAAATAATGCCGCCAAACCTTCAGTTCGAATACCACCGATGCTAACTCCAAATCATTGGTAGGATACCGCTGCTCATACTCCTTTAGCTGTAGTGATGCATAAGGTATAGCTTTATCATTCTATATCAACACACAACCTAAACCCAACCTCGACGCGTCGCAATGAACCTCAAACTTCCCTTCCTCCGAAGGAAGACTCAGCACAGGTGCAGCAATAAGTCGTCACTTCAATTCTTGAAAACTTTTCTCAAACTTGTCTGACCAGACGAATTTCAAATTCTTCGGTGTCAATTCTGTCATCGATGCAGTGATCTTCGAGAACCCTTCCAAAAACCGTCTGTAGTAACCTGCTAACCGAAGGAAACTCCGAACCTTTGAGGCGTTCCTTGGCCTCGTCCAATCTCTCACTACCTCCACCTTAGATGGATCCACCTTAATTCTAACCGCACCGACAATATGTCCAAGGAATGTCATTTCTGGTAGCCAGAATCCACACTTCTCAAACTTGGAGTACAATTGGTGCTCTCTTAACCTCTGTAAGACCTGTTGAAGGTGAAACTCGTGATGTGCCTCTGAACTGGAGTACACCAAAATATCATCAATGAATACAATGACGAACTAATCCAGGAAATCCTGGAACACCTTGTTCATTAACCACGAATGATGCTGGGGGATTGGTCAAACCAAATGACATGACCAGAAAATCATAGTGTCCATACCTCGTTCGGAAGGTCGTTTTCGGTATATCCTCGTTCTTGATCCTCTGCTGGTGATAACCAGATCGAAGATCAATCTTCGAGAATACCGTCTTTCCCTGCAGCTGATCGAATAAGTCGTCAATTCTTTGTAGCAGATACGTATTCTTAATAGTCAACTTGTTCAACTCTCTGTAGTCTATACACATCCTCAATGTCCCATCCTTCTTCTTCACAAACCAAACTAGAGCACCCCATGGCCAGTAGCTAGGCCTGATAAACCCTAAATCCAGAATTTCCTGTAGCTGTATCTTCAATTCCTTTAATTCTGCTGGTGCCATTCTATATGGTGCCCTCGACACTGGCTCTCTCCCTAGTGCTAACTCAATAACAAGCTGAATCTCCCTATGTGGTGGAAATCCTGGTAAATCCTCAGGGAATACATCCAAGAACACACAAACCAATCTGGTCTCCTTAGGCCCTACTGGCAGCACCCTAGTAGTATCCACCACATTAGCCAGGAAACCTATACATCCTCCCTGTAAAAAGTCCCTAACTCTCAGCACTGATATCATGGGTACGCGGGGTCCACATACCGCACCCACAAAATAAAAAGGATCCTCTCCCTCTTGTTCGAAGGTCACCATCTTCTTCCTACAATCAATAGTAGCTCCGTATCTAACCAGCCAATCCATGCCCAAAATCATGTCAAAGTCCTCCATACCCAACTCAATCAAGTCTACTGATAACTCCCTACCATCAACCATCACTGGCAGTGCCCTAATCAACCTCTTAGAAACTACCAGTTACCTTGTAGGAAATATAGTCCCAAACTCCGTAGTATAGTACTCACTAGGTCTACACAGTCTATCAATCACCTTACTAGAAACAAATGAATGTGTAGCACCACAGTCAATCAATGTAGTCAAAGGAGAGCCAGCGCTAGAAAGCTCACCTGGCACCACCGAGGGACTAGCCTCGGCCTTTGCCTGCGTCAAGGTGAACACCCGAGCTGGAGTCAAGCTGTCCACCTTCCTTGCTTCCCATTTCTTCACTGTTGGGTAGTCCTTCTTAAGGTGTCCTATCACCCCACACACATAATAGGCCTTGCCCCGACATTCGCCTGGATGGCATCTTCTGCACCTCGTGGACTCAAGATAGCTCCTCCATGTATCACCACCTCCCTGACGGCCACCCTGACTACCCCATTCTCTCCTATCAGGACCAGGAGCAGTCGAAGCATCAGGGGTCTTCCTCTTCAGATCACTGGGGCCTCCGCCCCTACCAAAACAATAGTATAGAGGCACTGCTCTGCGACCCTCCCATCTTGCTACACTCTCCCTCCAGAACTTGTTCTCTACTTCCTCAGCGGTAAGAGCCTTCTCAATAGCCTGGGCATAAGTCATCCCCCCAGGTACTGTTGTAATTCTCACATCCTAGGCTATCATGGCATTAAGCCCTCTAGTAAATATGTCTTGCCTAGCTGCATCTATAGGCACAAGATCTAGTGCAACTTCGCAAGTCTATCGAACTTCAGGGCATATTCTGTCACCGTCATGTGGCCCTGAACCAATCCCACAAATTCATTAACCTTTGCTGCCCTGATGGCAACATTGTAATAATTCTGGCTAAACAAATCCTAGAATCCATCCCAACTCAAAGTAGTAACATCTCTGGTCTATGATGCCACTTCCCACCAAATGCAGGCATCCTCTCTCAACATATATGTAGCACAGGCCACTCGGTCATGACCCTCTACCCTCAAGAAATCTAAAATGGCAGTAATCATACTCATCCACTATTCAGCCTTTAGTGCATCTGGTCCTCCCTCAAAAGTTAGAGGATGTTGTCTCCTTAACCGCTCATACAACAGTTCCCACTTATTCCCAACCTTCATAGGCTATATGACTGGTACCACTGCAGGTGGCACAATGGATGCAGCACTCCCTGACGGAGCCTGCTGTCTCAGAAGTTGGATCTGCTCATCTTGGCTTTGAAGCTGCGGTTGCATATATGCCATAATCTACTGCCAGTTCTCAGGGATTGGCAGAGGGTTCTAGCCCTAGTCATCATCTCTAGCCTCAGACTCAGTGCCGACTAGTCGTACAGATCGTCTTAGACGCATAACTATCCAAGTTAATCTGCAATCAACGACTTATTGGTCAAACTATGAGGATAGGGTAATAATCCTTCCATATTCCACCATCGGAACACAACCAATCATAAGCAACCAAGGTATAACAGTTTAACCAATTATTCATCCACATGCAAAGCAATGCTAATAAGCATGCCTCAAATATCATCACACAGCAGTCAAGGGCCAGGCCCTATCAGTATCTCATGCTCCTGAATAACCAAACAGATATCAGCATTCATATTTCTCAACAATTATTTAAGCATATAAACATGTATACACAATTACCAAACCCTGAGTCGAGCTTGTACTTAGCGGCAAATGTACATGTCTAGCAAGTCTTAAGGAACCCTTAAACCTAAGAGTCTCTAATACAAAGTTGTAACACCCTAGATAACCAAGGCCATTACACTGAGTGATTATAAAAGTGCAAAACTTGTTAATCAAGTCGTATTGTTTAAAACGTGACCCTAAAGTCATAATTAAGTTAAGGTTAAAATATTTTGGTCATAAACAAGAAATTTTCTCATTAAGATAATCGTCTAATACATGGGATCCCAAACTAGATTTTAAAGGATAGTTTACAAAATTTGAAAGTTTATGTACAACCACAAGCCACTCTAATGACAAAATAGACACTTTAGGTTCTCCTGTCCCTGTACCATTCATCGGTCGTGGCGGCCGATCAGCTGACTATGTACATTCAGCCCTAGAGCGCTCCAACTCTGGACTGGTCCACCTTGCCCTTGCCTTTACCTGCACCACGTAGCACCCATGAGCCAAGGCCATAATGCATAGCATAAGCAACAATCAACAGTCAGATAATTCACAGATCACCAAACAGATACTCAGGAAGTCACATTGCTCAAATAATCAACGATATCAATCTGCAAACCAATAACCAATCATCCAGATAATAAACATGCCATAATCATTAGATTCATAACAATAAACATACAACACAATATTCAGGGACAACGCCCTCATGTCGCACCCTTTGAATATCCCACTTACTCTGGCTGGCTTAGGCCGAGCTCAGTGATTATATACTTAACCTCAGCTATCAATGGTCGAGCCGCGTCCTGTGCGCAAATAATGACTCTGGCACTCTTAGTTCATTTATCACATGTCCCCATCTCATAATACCATCTTATGACATCACATACAAGTATAGGGAACTCTTAGTCCCAACATAACCACATAATTGGGTGTAGTTTCTTACCTTTGATTCTGATTGCTTTGGTTAATGAAAACAACCCTCGAGCACGATCCTGTCCAAGCCCTGCGATACACCTAGTCACAACCACAAAGTAGAACCGTCATTAAATCTCAATTCCTTAACCAAACTTCGGGACCAATCCCAAGCCCAATTCCACCAAACGGGGTGGTGGAATCGACCCCGGAGCCTCCGAGCAAAAACCCTAAGAAAAATACCCAAAACACATATCTAGAGGCAGGGTAGCGCTACATTGCCAAAACATGGGTGCTACAGCACTGGAAACAGAGACAATTGCCCCCAAGAAAACCAGGCATAGTGCTGTAGCGCTCCAAAGCTAGTGCTACAGCGCTACAAATAACACATGCAACCCTCTGGGTTTTTCCTTCGAATTTCCCTGAGCCTAAGCTCAATAAACCCACTCCAAACCTCAACTAAACTTCAAATTGAGCCTACCATCCACTACATCTCATCCAACATGACCCAACAACATCAAAACTTGGCCACATGCATCATCAAACACAGAAAACCATAATTGAGCTTAAAGCTCAAGAACTTCACCAGAAAACTGAGAAACTCAACTGATCAAGATCAGAAATTGTTACATTTACTGAAGAATCTGACCCTAAGTTGCCCTCAGCGCCCTTCAAGCCTTTGGTTCCTCAAATCCCCAAGCTCAAGTCCCTTAATTTCCATCCAAAATTCAAATTCAGTAACAACTTCATCAAAGTCATAAAATTCAGACCAAACTCTTTAAACTTTACATTAATTGGACACTAACTCGAGCTGAACCTCCTAGCTTCACCAAGAACCAAAGTCTCAAGCTCTAGCCTAAACATCCTCTAAGCTTATAGATTCAAAATCCAGTAGAAATGGTGAAAGGAGAGGAAATCATGTGGGAGAGAGAGAGGTCTCTGATTTTTTTTCTTCTTTCTTTCTTTCCTTCAGCTTCGAACTGTATTTACCAATCTAAGGGCATTTTGGTCATTTGGTCCCAATTCCCTCTAGTTCCTCAAGTGTCCCTAATATTTACCACTTAATTCCCGTTGTCTAACTAATCACCAACTATTTTCCCCAAGGTCGATAAATCTCCAATATATTTCCCAGATTCCCAAAAATACCCCCATGCTCCCCTGCGCCGGGTATAAACCCCGTTGTGACTATTTCGCTAAACCGCTCACTAGGATCGCCTCGAGCCACAAGCTGCAAATATATCGACATAATAATGTGGTCTCAACAATTTATCTCAAATAATCACGTTCATGCCCTCAACAGGCCAAAATTACAAATATGCCCTTATAATCTCAGCAGGGCCTACATGCATACTAATACTCATAATCATGCATCTCATATTTCCATATAATCATATAAGCATGGTTATCACATAATCATGCATTTAATTATTTAAAACACACATAAACCAATTATGCCCTCCCGACGCACTAATCAAGGCCCTTAAGCCTTAATAGTAATTTTGGGTCGTTACACTTGGTCTGGTTATGCCTGGGTGGAGTCTTCTTACCGCTTGACCGGTGGCTCCCTAATCTATAAGTTTCTGACTAATGGCTCCTCAAAGGGGTTCTAGAATTATCTCTATGCGTCGAGGCAGTCCCGAAGCAGACCCCATCATCCCCTCGACCAGGGGGATTACTCCTATTTCTGTCTGGCCCCCGAGAATCGGCTCTGCCAATGGTCCTCTGACCAACATTATTATTCCTTGTTCCCTGGGAGGCTTCTCGTGTCGCGGCTTGAGCATTGGCTTGGGCCAATTGAGTAGCCACTTCTAGAGAAAGAGCTGCTTCACGATGTCTCCAGTTGACCTCCTCCTGTCATTGTCTGATCTCTTTGCTTTTGGCCTCCATATCGCACCTTTGTTCCTCGAATGCAGCTTTCTGCCTGTCCATTTCCTTAGCTAAAGACTCTTGTCGAGCATTGCATTGAATCATCTCTTCCTGGAAAGCCCCCATGGCCTCCTGGAGTTGTTCGACCTCTAGAGTTGTCTCCTTGAGAAAGACCCTGGGCTCAGTGTCAGGGTTCTCAAGTGGAGGACCTTCTGATCTAACAGGTTCTTTTGATGTACCAGGCTTTCTCGGCGCCATATTGGTAGGATAGTAGTGTGTTCTTTCTGTTCAGGTTCTCAAGGAAAGCACCAGAAATGTTGACCACGATTTTGGCCAACGGCGAGTAGACGGAAAATTGACAATAAACCTTGAATAGAAAATAAATACCACAAGTAATTTTATAGAGGTTCAGCCCCAATTTATTGGTAATAGCCTAATCCACTTAGAGTTGTGATATATGTAGTCAACATAGTTTCTCAAGTATAAGTAGGAAAATACAGTGTTTCTCTCTCTGAACTCTTAGAAAATGCTTCCAGAATGCCCCATGTAATGGTCCCAAAGTCTCCAAACTAGAGAGTTTTCTTTAAATCCCCGCATCCCTCTAAATGATTCCATGAGCCCTTTATTTATAAGCTCATGGATCGTACATGAGAAATATTCTGTTTGATGGGGTCCTTGGTTATTCCAACCAACTTTAATTAATAAAATATAAATAAATTCAAATTACAACAATATATCTATTACTTCGGAATAAGATTCCCGCAGAAATTACAAGTAATTCGGGTTGAAGCTGTTATTGAGGCTTTACTGAAGAGTCACTGGATGGTTAACTCATGAGATTCTAATCCATCCGGTCGACCAAATCGATTCCCCAAAGTGATCGGTCGGCCAAGACACCTTACTGGTTAGCCAAGGCATATCACTGGTCGGCCATGGCATATCACTGGTCGGTCATGGCATATCACTTGTCGACCATGGCATATCACTGGTCGGCCAAATCTCTTCTGACCAGGTAAATTTATTTCCTGACTAGTAATATCACAACTCTGCACGTCAACTCCCAACCTTTTCACTTATTTAAATAACACATTTATTGACTTTTAATGTGTCATTTCATGCATTGCCACTTTCCTATCCAATTGTCACGTCATTGAACAAATTTTTTAGGGATAACAAGAGATTTTATATTAAACTTTTATTCATAATAATAATAATAATAATAATAATATATTAAGACAATTATAATGATGATAGGAATTGATGTATGCAATATCTAACTTACCAAATTTGAATATTAATTAATTGAATAAATAAAATAAAATAAAATAAATACTAATACATTATCATTATCATCTTACAAACATGACACAATCCTTGGACTGTGTAATGTGTGTAGCAGTATTCCGTTTGAAGGAATAATGCATTTTTCTATTTTTCTTTTATTTATTTAAATAAATCATTCACGCAAAATATTGTATTATCTTTTTAAGGAAAAAATCACAACCATGTTTGAAAATTTAAATTTTAAATTCAAAATTTAAAATTCAAATTGATGATAATCATTATCATCATCTTTTAAAAATCAATAAATCAAAACTATTTTGACTTACCATTTTTATTTTCTCCCACTCAAATAAATAATTTATTTAAAAAATTAATTATTTTATTTATAGATATATTTTGAAATTCTATATTTAAATAAATAAATATATTTTCAAAAAATTTAATAATTAATTCCAAGTTAATTATTCAACCTCAATTATCATATAATTGTGTATTTGTCTAGAAGAATAAAATTCTTCTAAAATTTCTAAATTACAGTTTTACTCTTGTATCAACTCTTACCTTGATATGGTGTTGATAGAGCCACCCTGGAGACCTATTGACCTATAATATCATGTTCTAATAAATATTAAATTATTAATCAATGCTATTTGTTTAAATAATCATATTTATTAATCTCATGATTACTCCACTATAAATATGAGATTGAACTCTAGAAAATCATACACATATATTTACAGAGTACTTTATTAAAGAATAAAGTGTACATTGATATAATCGTCACATACAAAGTTAATCCTATATTAATAGTTCACAATTAAAAGGAAATAAAATTACCATTTAACCCTTTTAACTATATCTAGTTCCTAGTGTACTATTGACTTTACTAGTGAAGGTTGTGTGACAACAAGTTTGCGACGTGAGTGCTCATAACCTTTTCAGTTTCAAAAGAAAACCCAATGGGGAACCATTATTCAATCTATAAGAAGGTATAGATTCCATATCTTTTAAACTATGTTCCCAGCCATATATATCATTGAGTTCCCAAAACAATTGTCATTAGCCAGATCATTCTGGGAATCCTTAACGCATGAATCAACGGATCAGATGACATATATAGGAGTTCATTGTAACCTCATGATTTAGATCATAATTTGATGTGTTTGATTAATACTACGAAACAGTGTTTAATTAAGTATTACAAAATCACATCTAGGCCAGTTCTATATATCACTATATATAAAGTACCTTCGCTAAAGTCTCCTACTACAAAGTGACACAGATCTAGGTCACTTGCATTCATAATGCTAGTGAACCGTACAAGCAGTATATAATCTAAAGATTCCATAACTTTATCTTACTGTGAAATGTTACAAGTTTATTATCTCAATCTTGATCCTCTCATACCAATATGAGATTAAGACTACATAGATGAACTTTGGAATTTTATGATATTTACTTAATATTGTCAACATAATATCAAACATAGCCTATATATAATATTTCAATTCAATTATTTATTTCATTTAAAACATTTTTCAACTACAATTGCTTTAAGGTCACTATTCCCTACAATCTCCCACTTCCCCGAAAGTATATTGAGGCATCTCTCTCAATGTGTCAATCACATTGTCCTTAACGAATTTGTCTAACAACGTCTTTGTAAATAGTTTTGTAAGAAACAGTTTTGAAGCTATCTTCATAATCATTACATCAATTATGTAAAATTGTTTTGAATTAAATGATACATCATTTCATTTGCTTTTCCCTCTCATGATTTCTTAGTTCTTTTCTAGAATGGTTATATATCCATTTCGTTCGCAATGAGATACTAGTAGTTTATTCAAGTTTGAAACCCTTTCCATAATGGTGAAGAACTCTACTAAGTCAAATAGACAATTTAACTGCCTATAGCAGTTACATTTTGGCCTCTATAGTGAAACATACTCTTGACCACGATTTTGGCCAACGACGAGTACACATCAAAACTATAGTAAACCTTCAAGAGAAAAAATGACACCGATAGTTTTATAGTGGTTCAGCCTCAATTTATTGGTAATAGCCTAATCCACTTGGAGTTGTGATATATATCATACACTTAAGATTAGATGAACTTGAGCCAACTGAGTTTCTTAAGTGTAAATAGAAAAATACATAGTTTCTCTCTCTAAACTCTCTCAGATAATGCCCCAAGAATACCCCAAGTAACAGTCCCAAAGTCTCCAAACTAGAGAGTTTTTCTTAGTTTCAAAAGATCAGATCCCCAAAATGATTCCATGAGCCATTTATTTATAGGCTCATGGATCGTACAAAAATATCTCCCCTTGGCCGGGTCCTTGGTTCTTCCCACAGACTTTTAATTAATAAAATATTAATAAATCTAAATTACAATAATATGGCTATTATTCCGAGATATCTGAGAGATTCTCGTGGCAGTTGAGAATCATTCGGGTTGAAGATATTACTAAGGACATAGGCAAGCACTTCTCATCGGGAAAACACTCCTCCAGCACACTTTTGATCGGTATAGGCAAAGCACTCCTCTAGCACACCTCTGGTCTAGCATGACACATCTCTGGTCTAGCTAAACACTTTACTGGTCGAGAAAACACTTTGCCGGTCGGCCAAAACACATGACTGAAGTGACTGGTCTACCAAAACACATGACTGGTTGGCCAAACGACTAACTGGTCGGCCAAAACACATGACTGGTTGGTCAAAACGACTGACTGGTCGGCCAAACTCCTAACTGATCAGCCAAAAAATCTTTACCGGTCAGACAGAAATTCTATCAGGTCGGTCAGATCACTTTATCACAACTCCGAAGAGCCAACACATTTATTGACTATTAATGTGCCATTTACTGACCATGCAGTTCCACTTGTCACTTCTGATAGCCACATCATCGAACTGCAATTTTGGGGATAACATTTGCCCCCCAAGTTTAATATATGATTTACTCGTACGATAAACTTTTTCTCTAGCAAAATGTTTTCGATGTCATCCAAAAGCTTCCATCCGGTTAGTAACCTTCACTTTTGCAGTAAACTTACGACTGAAGTTTTCTTTTCAGTTCTTCAAACTTGTTTCTTTTACAATTCCTAACCGATCAAATTTCTTTGGTCCCTCGGAAGCCTTGTGCCTGGGAAACCAAGCAGCTTCTTGGCAATGCTACTCCTCGAACATGCTGCTCCTCGGTTGCACCCCAGCCACTCGGACACCACCCCAGCTGCTCGGATACCACCCCAGCCGCTCGGACATGCTTCTCCTCGGATGCCCCCCAGCCGCTCAGACACCATCCCAGCCGCTTGGATACCACCCCAACCGCTCGGACATGCTGCTCCTCGGATGCCCCCAGCTACTCGGACACTACGCGTATCCGCTCGAGAACACAGAATGGCCACTCGGACACCACAGCTACTCGCACGCACGCAGCCTCGGATGTGCCAAACTCCTCTTGGGGCGCCTATCTCCTCGGATGCACACCTGCCCACTCGGACGTGCACTTAGCTGCTGGGACACATGCAACCAACTGATCGGATGCAGCCCCCAACTGCTTGGACACGTAGCCAACCGATCGGATGCAGCCCCAGCTGCTCGGACACCAGCCTTCGGACATGCACGTGGGCCTGCTTGGGCACACTCGGCATCCGCTCGGCCATCAAAACACCTTGTTCGAATCTCCCAAAACTTATCCCTCCAAAAACCATCAAAACACCTTATTCGAATCTCCCAAAAGTATTTTGAGAGATTGATTTCTCTGAATCAATCTTGGGGAAAAATTGACTTCTTTTCTCAAAGACATTTTTTCACTATGTAGTATTTACTTTGCATGCATTTGTTCGTGTTTGTTTGATTCACTCCAGGGACTCATCGTTGTTAGTCATGCTCAAAAACAAAGTTTCTTACTCGACCAGTGATATATGCTCAGCCGACCAGGCAAGTTGTATCTACTCTCCCGACCAGGAAAACTTTGCACCTGATTAGCTAAACTTTGTACCTGGCTAGTAGTTTACTATTTATTCTTGTGAAGACAATTGTTGCATAGCAACTTTGATATTTTTCTCGTACAGCTGAGCTGTTGGCAATTATACTTTACTTTTCTTTGTTAACTTGAAACATTCTAAGTCTTTTTAGACTTCAAAAGTTATAAGTTTTTTTGTGAATAGTAAAGTCACTCTGATGTAGGCCTTATATTTTTGCATGAGTACTTAGTTTTCTAACTTAGAAATTCTAGACATTTCATAAGGCCATACTAAGTATACTTTCTCACACTCTTATTGCTCTTACATTTTATGAGCATAATGTTTATTTTCACATGAATATCTGCTTCTAACTTGAATTATTATTATTTTTTTTAAAAAAAGCTCCAAGTTACTTAAGCTTTATCAAACAAGTTAGCTTAATGGCCTTTTTGGACATCGAAAATTTACAAGTCAACCTAAAAACAGATATCTTAACTCGTGCTCTTTTTGCTTATGTTAAATTATATACCAGTATACCCCATGTGCCCCCCAAGTGATTGAGGGTTGAAAGATCCTTAGTCACTTGCTACTTGACCGAATCTGTTCGAGTAGTTAATTACTCGTGAAACACATAGAATATATGGAAAATATTCGAGCAGTTGAACACTACTTGAATGTATCGACCAGTTGAAAACTGTCTGATTTTACCGACCAGTTGAACACTGTTCGGATAATTAACACACATGCATATTTGTAGCTAGAATCGACCACGCCGCACGTAGTCTCTTTTAGTACTCATAAATTAAAAAGGACAAAACGTGTCTAATAACGAGTCTTAAACAACAAAAATTGTTCAAAAATAGATGACTGGTCAGCAAATAACCAACACATAAACCAAATTTAAATAACAAGTTAAAAAACTTGAAATTAAACTACCACTCTGAAAGCGATATTTAGAAATAATATATCCACAGACGCTTGCCATTCTAGTGGTTCCCGATCAGGCTCCGTTCACCAAATCTAATCTTAGCACTCCCACTCTTGTCGAAGTGTCTGGGCATACCTCTCCCTTGCTTTGTTACTATCCTCATCCAAGTGTGGACCTCCACATATAGTGTCTAAGGTAAAGTGCACAGGCCCGGGTTACAAGGGTGGAGATCTCTGTCATTTAATGCCAGGATTGTTGCTGCCTCCTTCTCCTTGGGATGTCTCTGCCCGATACTTTTTCAACTTGCCTGATCGGAGAAGAAATTCTATCTCATCTTTGAGGTGATTGCATTCATTTGTGTCGTGGCCATAATCTCCATGGAACTGACAAAATTTATTCATGTCCATCTTGGATACCTCTTTCCTCATGGGTGGGGGTTTCTTGTAGGGAACCTCCTCATGACTAGCAAAATATATTTCTGCTCGGCTAGTAGAGAGAGTGGTGTAATTAGTGAACTGAGGTTCATACTTGGTTGGCTTTTCGTTTGTACTCAACTTAGCACTCTTTTCTTCATGGTGGTTAGACCCGTTATTCCCATGTTTCTTTCCACCATTCTGACTATTTACACCATTCTTAGGAGGGTCAGCTGATCTGCCCGGATTGTTTATGCCATTCTCCTCTTTCTCGATTGCATCATCCAATTCCATATACTTGTCTGCTCGGTCTAGAAATTGTTGAAGTGTTGAAATTGGATTTCTATGTATACTATCCCACAAAGGGCTCTGATATGTTATGCCAGCGGATATGGCAACCATCTTCCCCTCATCTCCTATGGCAGTTGCTCTATTGGCTTCTCTCATGAATCTCTGTATATAATTCATTAAAGACTTATCTTCTGCTTGTTTGATATCTGCCAAGTTGAATTGTCTACAAAACTCCTTCCTGAATGCTTCCCAAGAGGTAATGGAATTCGGCTTAAACTTCCAATACCATTCCTAGGTCGTATCTGACAAAGTAGTCGGGAAATCTCTACACCGATAATCGTCACTTACTCCGAGCAATTCCATCTGGTCCTCAAATTTCCCAACATGTCTGATAGGATCTTCCTTTTCTGTATATATTGGCAGAACCGGTGCTTTATATTTTGTCGGAGGCTGGGCTACTCTAATCCGGGCACAAAATGGGCTGCCACTCTGGTGGTCTATCGCATCCATCCCGGAAGGTCATTTTGACAAACCTTGCACTGCAGCCGCTAGCACGTCAAGCTAGGCTTGGATGGCTTGTGCAACTAACAAAGTTCCAAGATCTTGACTGCCTGGTCGGGCATTATCATTTGGTGCACTGTCGTCAAGTATTTCTACTTGACTGGCAGGACGATTCAGATTTTGCCCTTCGACCGGGATTGTCCTCCTCTTGTTGGTGATAATGTCCCTCAAATCCTTTCGGGAAGCATGCTCTCCTACTCAATCGAACACCATACTTTTCAATTTTTCAGAGGGCTTACTCCGCGGGACTTGCTCTCTCCTATTACGCTGGTGGCCGGGGTGCAGTGGAGGCTTTGTGGTACATCGCGGGTAGTCTTTTCCTCCTCGTTGGTCGTTTCCCTCCTTTTCCTTTGAATGGTTGGTGTGATGTCTATCAACCTCATCACGGCCATGCCTATCTTTGAATTGTGAAGACCTTTTATCTCGAGGAGTCCTGGTCTGATCCTGCCTAGGTGGAGTCTTTTTACTACCAGATCAGTGACTCCCTGATCTAGAAGTTTCTAATTGGTGGCTCCTGGAAGGGGTTCTAGACTTCTCCCTTTGCGTCGAGGCAGTTCCAGATCGGATCCCCTCATCTTCCCGACCAGGGGGGTTACTCCTGCTTCTGTCTAATCCCCTAGAATTGGCTCAATCAGTGGTCCTCCGACCAGCATTATTATTTCTTGCTCCGTGGGTCACTACTTGTGCATTGGCTTAAGCCAATTGGGTAGCCGCTTCTAGAGAAAGTTCTGCTTCATGATGTCTCCAGTCGACTTCCTCCTGTCGTTGTCTGAGCTCCTCACTTCTGGCCTCCATATCGCGCCTTTGCTGTTTTAACGCAGCTCTCTACTTGGCCATCTCTTCAGCGAAAGACTCCTGCCGAGCATTGAATTTCACCATCTCCTCTTAGAAAGCACCTATTGCTTCCTAGAGTTGTTCAATTTCTGGAGTGGTCTCCTCGAGAAAGACCCTGGGCTCAGTCTCTGGGTTCTGTGGTCCAAGACCTTTCATCTAGCAGGCTCCTTTGACATGCCTGACTTTTTGGATGCCACACTGGTATTCTTGGGAGACATCTTGATACAATAGTCGTGTGTTTCTTCTCTTCAGGCTCTCAATGAAAGCACCAAAATGTTAACCAAGATTTTGGCCAACGACCAGTAGACGTCAAAACTACAGTAAATCTTCAAGAGAAAAAACAACACCGATAGCTTTATAGTGGTTCAGCCCCAATTTATTGGTAATAGCCTATTCATCTTGGAGTTGTGATATATATCATACACTTAAGATCAGATGAATTTGAGCCAACTGAGTTTCTTAAGTGTAAATAGAAAAATACATAGTTTATCTCTCTAAACTCTCTCAGATAATGCCCCAAGAATACCCCAAGTAACAGTCCCAAGTCTCCAAACTAGAGAGTTTTTCTCAGTCTAAAAAGATTAGATCCCCAAAATGATGCTATGAGCCATTTATTTATAGGCTCATGGATCGTACATCAATATCTCCCTTTGACCGGGTCCTTGGTTCTTCCAACAGACTTTTAATTAATAAAATATAAATAAATCTAAATTACAATAATATGGCTATTATTTCGGAATATCTGAGAGATTCCCGTGGTAGTTGAGAATGATTCAAGTTGAAGTTGTTACTGAGGACATAGGCAAGCACCTCTCATCGGCAAAGCACACCTCTAGCACACCTCTTGTCGGTATAGGCAAAGCACTCCTCTAGCAGACCTCTGGTCTAGCATGACACATCTCCGGTCTGGCAAAACAATTTACTGGTCTAGAAAACACTTTGCCAGTCAGCCAAAACACATGACTGGTCGGATAACATATTTCTGAAGTGACTGGTCGACCAAAACACATGTGTGGTCGGCCAAACGACTGACTGGTCGGCCAAACTCCTAACTGGTCAGTCAAAAATATTTACCGGTCCAACAGAAATTCTATCAGGTCGATCAGATCACTTTGTCACAACTCCGAAGAGCCAACACATTTATTGACTATTAATGTGCCATTTACTGACCATGCAGTGCCACTTGTCACTTCTGATTGCCACGTCATCGAACTGCAATTTTTGGGATAACACATACAATTGTGAAATGTCCAACACATTTCCAGATTAATGTGTTTCCTCCACAGTTATAGAAACGGATCCTGATATCAATCTTTGAAGATTTCTATCTAGTTTAAAATCAGTTCATCCATTGGGATTTTAGGTCACTTCCTAAATACACAAACATATAATCTCTATTATATTCAAGATATTAAAAAAAATTAAGTCCTTATAATTATTCAATGACTCAGTCCATCATTGGATTGACAACTTCTGACTATTCCCTCCGTTTAACAAATGTTAATATGAAAAAATATTATTCGATACATTAAACAGTCCATCACTGAGTTGTAGTAATACTATCTCATGTCCATCTTTTCTTGTAAAAGAATAAATGGACATTATTATTTAGATAATACATCCTCCTGACCGAGAAGGCAAAAAGCATTTCTAGGACTTATGTAAACTAAAGTATTTAAGCTTCTTATCCATATAAGTCATTTGAGACAGTGCCAAAAGATTGTTCTTTCAATCTCTATATACTGAATGTATAGAACATGTTTGGCTTTTCCAAATCTAATATTAAGAATTTTTCAGCTAACCATTTCTATTATATTGATAATTTCTCTACATCATTCCCAATGGTCAAAATGTTATCAACATGAAGAATAAGAATCACAATAGAATCTTTTTGGCCGAGATCTTCAAACGGTTTTGTCATGTCAGCCATTCAGAAAAGACTACCTAGACATCCATTTTAATTAATCTCATAATCAAAGCATAAAGCAGTGGATAATAGTATATAAATAGACTTTAGCTAGGTTACAGTAGAAGGTATTTATTCGAGTAATAAATATTTTCTTTCTGTTTATAGCCTTCAACTATTATCCTTGCTTTGAAAAGTTTGTACTTTCCTCTATTCTCCTCTTCATCTTGAATATTCTTTTTTCAAAATGAAGGTCAATGAACTTTTGTTGGATGTTCAAGAATCCAAAAGTCATAGGAATTCCAAATTCCATTTCTAGATTCATGGTGTTTCAACAATTATTTTCTTTTAAAACATTTCATTACATACTAGTATGTGAATGAAATATAGTTAGATTGTGTTACACAGAACCAACTAAACTTTATGTTTTTAATGGTGTAGTTACAAACTAACGCTCCAACTAAAATATAGCTTTGCAGAATCTGTGATATTCTTCGGTTTTATCATTAACTCGCTTACTTGACTTGCAATCATTATTTCTAATATAACTTAACTAGAAATATAGTGATTATAATAATCATGCTTCATGAATGTAGCATTTAAGAGATACAAAAAAATTTGTAATCCTTTGTGATTATTAACTTATTTCACTAAATGACTTCATGGAAAACTTTGAATTTATTCACATAACCACTCATGAATCCCAACTTTTAAGTCTTTGATGTTGTACAATCAAACATATACAGAGTATAACAATTGTTAAAATTATAGAAATAATAAAAACAATAATGATCACTCATTATCTATTTAATCATATCTAATATGATTATATTCCATTTCAAAAATACTCATGTTGCCTAGCATTTTGATTGCATGTGAGTTTGGTTTGAATTCTATGTTCACATGCAAATTACTTGAGTTCCAAATTCGAGTTTAGAGTTCCTTTGGTTAGAACAAACAAGTCTTTAAGTGAATTTACTTTGAATGTTGCATAAATGTCAATCAATATTGAGTTACTATTGATTATCTCTTCTAGCTTTGAACATTACAAGGTTCAACATACATTTCTATGTATTTGTTAAATGATTATGTGATTTTTGAGCCTTTATTAGAGAAAAGTCTTTTGGTTAACTATAATTAATAAACTATATAAAAAGGAAGAGAACCAATGAATGGTTCTAATAAAAGAGTGTCTTTTATTTGTTTTATGTATCTAATTAATTATAAACCAATCTCAAAAAATAATTCACATATTTGTTTCACTTAATTGTTGTTGGAAAAATATGTCTTATTTATTATAGCTATGATTTTCACAATAATGAATAATTCATAATTATCATTTATACTCATTGATGAAATAGGTAGAACAAATATATTTCAAAAACAACAACTGAATTTATTATTTAAAAGAAATATTAAACTTGTTCACTCATCAAATAAATGAATCTAAAATATAGTTTTTAGAAAGAATTCTAGAACTAATTTAAAGAAAGAATTCTAGAACTAATTTAAAGAAAGAACTTATTAGTTTCTTTCATAATAAAAATTAACTATTTCAAAATGACTAAAAATTTAAATTGTTTTAACATAAACAAAATAAATTTCTAAACTAACCTATTATTTATTCAATAGTCGTCATCACTACTTCTTCGCTTTGGTTTCAATGCAATTACCCCTTTTCTCAAAAGATTTATGCATCCTTGAAGACAAGAAGAAATAAAAAATAATATTAGTCGCATAATTTTGAATAAACCATTCAAAATATTATAGAAGAGCTTTTGAGTAAATCGAATATATCCTGTATTTTAAAAATAGAGCATATGCTAGAGCATCACTCTTTATCAAGGCCCACATCTCGTATGCAATTTCAATAACCATATATCTTTCTTTAATGTCGCCATGCATGGTCGATAACATGCATTGACGTGCCAGGTGATTCAGTCTCATCCATTCACCATATTTTTCATGTTCATCAAAAGTTGGATGAAAAGCTTGGAACCTTACGAGGTGGATCATAGATCGCTTCGTACATGTTCTCTATTCTAAGGACAATGTGAATCCCTTCATATCATCTTCTTATGCGGTTAAGACTAAATGGAATCCATTCCAAGATTCTATCAATGAGGTGTGTGTGAATTCTCATGGTTTCTAGTACTTGATCAGGATTAAGAGAATTAACCGTTGATGCTTGAAATAAATAAATAAAATATAATGAATGAAAACATACAATAAATACTAGATATTATTTATAAAAATAAACATGATGCATGAATGCAATATATAAAAATACATAAAAAAAATTGTATACTAATCCACGATAAATTAATGGACCAGCCTTGGGGTAGGTCAGACTAACTCCAAATTAATTTTGAGACAAATCTCAATTCATTTTTCTATTTGATTTATGAACTAACACTAGTTTGGTCAAGATGCACTAGTTGTGCTCAAAAGCCTAGATACACATTCGGAGTGTAACCCATTATTTTCAATTAATGACTTAACTCAAGAGTGTGCCTTAGGGTGAGTCAAACTTGAAATACATCACAAATTATATTCTCATAAGAGAAGTTATCCTTGAGATAAAATAAATATATTTGGAAGTCTTTCCTTAGGGAGGCCGCAAACGGAGGCAACATGGGCCCCTTTCTATAACTCCCTCTCTCACTCAATATTTTGGAAAAGTGTGCTTTTCACAAAATCAATATTTTTTAATTTAGTTGTAAAAATAAATTCATTATTTTTACCAAATGATATTCTAATAATTATTAATCCCATTAAGCAAAAACTAAAAATTAATAAATTGTCCCCTTAATTCTAATTTTAATTTGTCTTTAGCTAAGGGAATATCATTTTATTTTATTTTATTAAAACATTGTTCTTTAAACTAATAAATTAAACAACTTTAATTTTTATTTACCATCTTAACTAATTAAGATTAAATTTATTATTATATGACTTATCATATATAAACATATAATAATATATAGGACGTTCCTAATTGCATACTGCGTTGCTATATGAATGACATGTTATAATTCATGAGAAAATATTAAACACTTTTATCATATTCAAACATTTATAATAAGTAAATAAACGCGGGTTGGTAACTTTTGGGTATTTCTAAAGAAATTACAACACTTGCAAAAAATACATTAAAATGTAACCTAGACTAGCTAAGGCCTGATGAAAAAAGCATTGATCTCGAGCCTTGATTTGTAGTATTATTAAGCCAATACCACCCTTATCCATATCCATTTTGAATTACACTAATTTTTTCCTAACACCCTAACAGTTTTAACACCCAAATTGTTTCTAAGGAAAAATTTGAATTTTGATAATTTAATTCAAAAATAAAATCAAACAATTTAATTATAATAAATTAAAATTAAAATAATTTTAATTTTGGATATTTTTTAATTAAAACAAATTTTAATTATAGTAGAGAATAATTAAAAATTTTAATTAAGGAAAATAATCAAAACTATTTCAATTATAAAAGTTTCCAAATTAAAATAATTTTAATTCAATTTCAAAATTTTTAATTAAATAAATAATTAAAATAATTTTGGTAACAACACATTAGGTTTTGTATGACATAAACCCTAAGTGTGTCACCAAGATGGGTGGCGACAAGGGGTCCGGTGGCAAGGGCGGTGGGCGGCAATGATGTGGCGGCGATTGGCAGAGTTGGGTGGAGCCGTACTATCACTGTAACGACCTAAAATTGGTAATAGGGTTAGGGCCTTGATTAGTGTACCAAGAGGGCATAATTGGTTTACATGTGTGTTTAATAGGTTAAATGCATGATTATATGGCATGCATGATTAATATTATTATGTGAGTATGTGATATGCATGTTTACGAGTATTAGATATGCATGTGGGCCTGTTATATCTTATAAGGGCATATTTGTAATTTTGGACCATTGAGGGCATAAATGTGATTATATGTGATAAATTATTGAACCCACATTTTTATGTGGATATATTCACAGTGTATGGCTTGAGACGGTCCTAGTAAGTGGATAAGCGAAATAGTGACTGTGGGGTTAAATACCCGGCTCAAGAGGGAGCCTGGGGTATTTGGGGAATTTAGAGAATATTTTGGGATATATTGAATAATGAATAAATATTTGGTAATTAGTGGGAACGGCTGGATTAATTGGTAAATATTAGGAGCACTTGAGGAATTAGCAGGAACTGAGGAGAAAGGACTATGTTACCCTTATAATAATTGAATGGTTAGTAACTCCAGAGGGGCATTTTTGTCATTGTTTTGACTGTGAATGAGACAAATTAAGGTACTAGAAGAATTCAGAATCCACTAGACATATAGAAGCCTTAAACTCTGTCTTCCCCTCCCCTTCTATATGATCCTCTCTACCTCTCTCTTATGCTGGAAGGGTTCTTGCAGAACTGAAGGTTAAGAATAAGGAATTTAGAGAGGGAAAGATTACGAACTTAAATTCAGGGATTGGAACCAGGGGAAACAGCGGTGGGAACCTAAGTATTAAGCTAAGTTTGTGCAAGGTTACTGCTGGAGGAACTAGGCTACAATTAGAGGTAAGAATTCTAGTCTAATTCTTTTATTCTATTAGAATTGTTTTAAGAATTTGGGTTGGCATGAGTGGGGATTTCATAATTGATCTTATGAGTTGGAAAGAGTATGAAGTTTTTATAGGTTTAGTTATGATATTTAGGTTGTGGGAATAAATATTATGGGTTTGGTTTTGTGTTTGGCTGGAGGTTTGGTTGAACTTTTTAGGGTTTTGGTTGAGAAGAAGGAGAAAACAAAGAAAATCTGGGTTCGTATGGGTGCGTTGTGACCCACCTCTAGAGCATCGCGGCCCGCATGCCCAATTTTCCTGGGAGAGCTCCCTATTTTGAGGGCACGTCGTGACACTAGGGTGGAAAGTCACAGTCCGCCTCCCCCTAAAGCTTGAGGATTAAGCCTTTGACTTGGGGGCGCACCGTGACCCTTAGGGTCAGGTCGCAGCCCGCCTAGGAATTTTTTCTTTATGTTGGTTTCTAAAATTGGTGAGGCTCGGGGTTTCGAACCTAGGTGCTCGGGAAAATTTCTACTATCCAGTTTAATACAAATCGAGGTCCCGAAGGTTAGTTTTTGTCTCCTAAGTATTTATTTGGATTAGAAGTTGATGACTACCCATTGGCGGCTATGACTAGGTTTTTCACCAAGGCTCAAGACTGAGGGTCGTGCTTGGGACCATTCTGTACCTTCCGCTCGGAATTCAAGGTAAGAAAATTGCACCCCTGTATGGTTGTGAACGGGACTGAGATTCCCAATTATTGATTTCTTGTCCTACATTCTTATAAGATTGGTGTGATTTACATGAATGACCGGCCTATGGGAGCTGGGGCTGATGGTAAGCGTACTGAGCGCAGCCCGACGTAAGCAAGTCGGGGCCAGCTAGATCAACAGAGGGATTGGCCTAAGTGTGCCAACCCTGATTATTTGAGAACTTTAGTTTATGTGTTTATCATTGATTAGTTGAATATTTATACCCTGTTTTATGTTTGAATGAGTTAAGCTTGATTGAATATTCTTGTTGTTTCTAGTTTTCTTGTTGGGCCTTGGCTAACGGGTACTATGTGGTACAGGTAAAGGCAAAGGGATGTTGGACCAACCATCATTTGGAGAGCTCTGGGGGCAGAGTGTACATAATTAGCTGCTTGATCACCACGACCGAGGGAAAGTACGGGGACGGAGGCCGAAAACTTGTATTTTGCCATTAGAGTGGTTCTTGTTTGTATTTAAACTTTTAAGAATTGTAACTATAACTTGTACCATGTTTTTGGTATCCCCTTTCTTAAACATCTGTTTTAATGAAAATTAACTGTTTATATTCAAAATCTTTTAACCCTAATATGTTGGTTGACCATAGGATAGCATTTTTATTCAAATGACTTGATTAAGAAGTCTTGCACTATTTCAACTACATAGCCTTAATTATCCAGGGCATTACAACTTGGTATTAGAGGGATCAAGATTTAAGGGTTCCTGAAGACTGGCTGGGCATGTACCCTCGTTGCTAAAGACTAGCTCGACTCTGGATTTGGTAACTGTATATATATGTTATTACATGTTTAAATGCCTTAATGAAATATAAATGTTTTAATTTGGGTAATTAATAGAGAGCATGAGATACTGATAGGGCCTGGCCTTTGACTGTTGTGTGATAATAATGAGAAGTGCTTATTAGCACTATTGCTGCATGTGAATAAATATTTGAACGATTTTTTGCATTTTGATTGCTTGAGGTTGGTTGAGTTTTTTATGGTGAAATATGGAAGGATTGTTTACCTATCATCATAGCTTGACCACCGAGTCGTTGATTCCAGATAAACTTGGATAGCTATGCTTCCAAGGAGATCTATACGACTAGTCGACACAGGGTGTAACGCCCTACTTCCTTAGAGCCGTTACCAAGTGAGTTTTAAAAAAAAAACTTTGTGCAATTAACTCGCTAACCGAGGTTTTTAAAACAAAAGTGTGACTAAGCAAAAGTTAAGGCTGTAATCTTTTGAATATGCTTTACTTCATTGAAAACATCAAGTACCTAATATTTGGGATCCCAAAATAAGGTTTGTAAAATATTTACAAGTTAAAATAAGTTTACAGCTGATTGACTATTAAAATACAGGTTAATACAGCCATTTAGAAAATGCCCCCAACCAAAGCAGTCGGGCAGGCCAAACATGTACGCGCCGCTTCATGCTCTCCGTACTCATGGCTAGTTGACTTAATCTTTGCCCTTACCTGCAACACAGAGCACCCGTGAGCCGAAGCCCAGCAAGAAAACTCAAACAGCACATGTCATATGCATATTATATAATAAACCTATCAGATAATCCACAGATAACCAAGTAGTCCATTAGACTAAACAATCATTCCACGTGCTAAGTGTTACTTCCGGCCCCGCTGCCGTTCTCGGCTCCCTTGCTGTTCTCGGCTCCCTTGCCGTTCTCGGCTCATTTGCCGTTCTCGGCTCATTTGCCGTTCTCGGCTCATTTGTCGTTCTCGGCACCTTTGCCATTCTCTCTACTATAATCACATATAGTACAATTCAAATAACATTCAATCATATAACAATTCAATCAAAACTATACCATAACATGTAATACAATTTAGGGTCGTGCCCTGCATTAACACAATGGGTCCATGCCCTATCCTACGGGTGCTACAGGTTTCTTACCTGTATCCCGAGCTTCACAATGCACCAAAGTCACGAGCACGGTCCTCTATCTCGAGCCTCTCCAAAAACCTAGTCACAACACATATAAAACACCCTTTAATTCTAACCAAACCAAAACCATTTCCCGGGACCATTCCCGCACTCTCGGGACCTCTAATTCCTTAAAACAATACATTGGAACTGTCCCCCGGGTCCCCGGGCAAAAGCCCTAAAAACACAAATTTTTGGCTGTCAAAAATGGCCTAGGGCCGCGGCACTCCCTTCAAGGGCCGCGACGCCCAGTGGCTTGCCCTTCTAATGATGCAACCTCGCGCCGCGGCGCCCAAGAACAGGGCCGCGGCGCTCCTTCGCGAACCCAGAAATCTGGGTTTTTCCCTTGCATTTCCTCGAGCCAAAACACTCCCAAATCATCCTAAACTCACACCTAAGCCCCAAAACCAATTCAAAACCCCAAATAGACCATTCAACAACCTATAAACATCATAACCCAGCTCAATTACACAATCACACCCAAAAATCCACCCTTTGAATTCAAACTTCAGAAACTTAAACCCATAGGCCAAAAACACAAACCCAAGCTTGAAAAACCTAAACCATGCCTCAAAAATCTTAAACCACAACAGATATGAAAACCCAAGGATGTTTAAAACTCTTACCTCAATCAAGAATTCAACCTTGAGCCCTCTCCAAATCCAGCTTCAAGCCAAAACCTCTTGATTACCAAGCTAAATTCCCATACAAAACCAGCCACAATTCTCTTTCAATTTAATGCTTAATCTCTAAAAGTCAAACTTGAAACTTAAGCAAAACAGGGGGTGAACTCTTACCTTTGAAAAATCTTGACCTAAACTTGATTTTAGTTGCCCCAAGCCTCTTGATTCTCCTCCTAAATTGCCCAACTTCAGCTCCTTTCTTTCTCTCCTTCTCTTCTAGCTTTTTTCTTCAATTTATATCAAGAGCTATATTATGACTTAGTGCCAAACGTCTACCCCTTTTTCCCCAGCTGAAACTTACCTAATCCCCCTGCCAGATGACCATTTTACCCCTTCATCAAAACCCTTTGCTAACTAAACCTCAAGGGCACTCTAGTCCTTTCCCCTATATTGAAATTCTACCATTTCTTTCACCTAAACTTGTTACTCTCAGCAGTAACTAATGGTTACTCAGGTTACTCAATCGCCAATAACCATTAACCGCTAATTCTCTACTTAACCATGAAATTCCCAAAGTACCCCCCTAGGCTCCTCCCGAGCTGGGTATAAAAATCACGTTGTGACCTTTTAAGTTAACAAGCTCTCTAGAACCATCTCGGCACATGCATCACAATAATATCACCACACTCACGTGGTACAAACCACATAATACAATTATCACATTTATGCCCTCAGCGGGCTAAAATTACCAATTTACCCCTATCATACAAACGGGGTTCACATGCATATTTATTTCACCTAAACATGCATACTAACCACATATTCATTAAATTCACATAAATTAATGCAGCATAACAATTATTGCCCTCCAGGCACACTAATCAAGGCTCCAAGCCTTATTAGCAAATTTAGGTCGTTACACAGGGTTTGAGGATAGAGATGATGAACAGGGCCAGAACCCTCTGCTAGTCCCTGAGAACTGGCAGCAGATACTTAGAGACATGCAAACCCGATTATAGAGTCAAGAAGAGCTGATCCACCTCTTGAGACAGTAGGCTTCGTCAGGGAGTGCTGCATCTATTGTGCGACATGTTGTGGCACCAGTCATACAGACACCTAAGGTTTGGAAGAGGTGGGAGCCATTGTATGAACGGTTCAGGAGAGAACATCCTCCAACCTTTGAGGGAGGACCATATCCATTGAAGGCCAAACAGTGGATGAGCATGATTACTTTCATTATGGATTTCATGAGGGTGGAAGGTAATGACAAGGTGGCATGTGCAACCGATATGCTTATAGAGGATGCCCGTAATTGGTGGGAGGTGGCATCCAGACCAGGGATATTTCTACTTTGAGTTGGGATGGTTTCAAAGATCTGTTCACCCAGAAGTATTACAACGTTACCATTAGGGTCGTTAAGGTAAATGAATTCACAGGGCTATTTCAGGGTAGCATGACAATTGCAGAGTATGCCCTAAACTTTGATAGGTTGGAAAAGTTTGCATCAGACTTGGTGCCTACAGTTGTGGAAAGATGGGACAGGTTTGTTGGAGGGCTCAATTTTATGATAGCCCGGAATGTGAGGATTACTTCAGTACCTGGGCAAATGACTTATGTCCAGGCTGTTGAAAAGGCTACTGAAGAGGCAGAAAACAAGATATGGAGGGAGAATGCTGTGAGAAGGGGTGCTCGCAGGGGAGTGTCTTCATCCAAAAGATTTGGTAGGCACAGAGGCCCCAGAGATCTGAAGAGGAAGACCCCTGACACTTTGACCACTGCTGGTTCTGATAGGAGGGGTCGGGGTGCTCAGTGTGGCTACAATGCACGAGGTGCAAGAAGCGCCATCTAGGAGAATGTCGGGCAAAGGCTTGCTCTTTGTGCGGGGTGGTGGGACACCTTAAGAAAGACTGCCCAACAGCAAAGAAAGAGGAACCAGGGAAGGTGGACAGCTTGACTGCAGCTCGAGTGTTTAGCTTGATACAGGCGGAGGCTGAGGCTAGTCCCTCGTTAGTGACAGGTCAGCTTTCCAGCGCTAGCTCTTCTTATACCATATTGAATGACTCTGGTGCTACACATTTGATTGTTTCTATTAAGGTAATTGATAGATTGTGTAGACCTAGGGAGTATTATACTGCGGGGTTTCAGACTTTACTGCCTACGGGGAAACTGGTAGTTTCTAGGAGATGGATTAAAGAACTAAAAGTGATAGTAGGTAGTAGGAAACTATCAGTAGACTTGATCAAGTTGGGTATGGATGATTTCGATATGATCTTGGGGATGGATTGGCTGGTTAGATATGGGGCAACTATAGATAGCAGTAAGAAGATGGTGACTTTTGAGCCTAAAGGAGAGGATCCCTTTGTTTTCATGGGTACTATGCATGGACCCCACATACCCATGATATCAGCATTGAGGGCTAGGAACATATTGCAGGGAGGTTGTATAGGTTTTCAAGCTTGTGTGGTGGATACCACCAGGGTTATGCCAGCAGGGCGGGGATAGACCAGATTAGTATGTGAGTTCATGGATGTGTTTCCTGAGGATTTACCAGGGTTGTCGCCTATTAGGAGTGTGTCCTAAAAGCATGTAAAGACATTTGTTTTTTTAATGAATAAATAAATACAATAGTTTATTATTATTGTTATATTTAGATTGTTAAAAATTATTGTTTGAATAATTTTGAAAATATCAGAAAAATTCCATATTCATTATTGAGGATGTGATCTTGTATTAGTACGAGAGAATTAAGATCACATGAATGAATAAAAATAGTCAACAACAACAAATTAAACTTATGGAATTCTTTAATTGGAGTTGTAAGTACGGTTTACTGAGTATCATAATGATACAAATAATCTAGATTCAGATTATTGATGTGGAAAGACATCTCGGTAAAGGTGCTTTATATAATATGATTATATATGACATGGACCAATATGAATTAGAGTCTTTATCCAAAAACCATTTAACAATAAAGACTTGTAATTCATATCATAACTGATGATCATTTATAGATCAACCTAAATCCTGAGTGCTCATGAACTCCTGTTCATGTTTATTAAATCTTTTGATTCATTCGTTAAGGTCTTTTCAAAGAATGAGGCTAATGACTTTTCTTTTGGAGATTTAATATCATGGATAGCTGGGAACATGTATCAACAATACGGAATCTAATCTTTAATAACGGATAGTATATTAGTTCCCTTAAGGGTTAATTCTGGAACTGAATGATTTTGAGCTCAAATCTATAATTAGATTATAGATTAATTATTCACTAGTGAATTAATGGTACTTAAGGAATAAGAAGTAAATTAGAAAGGTTAAATGGTAATTCTTCCATTCTAATTTATGAACTAATTAATTAGAGGGTTGAACTATTGTAAGATGGTTATATCAATGGTAGACTTAAGAAAAAGATTTCTGTAAAAGTATATCTATAACATAAATAGTGTAATTCTGAATTTATAGTG
Organism: Humulus lupulus; assembly: GCF_963169125.1. Taxonomy (NCBI): domain Eukaryota; kingdom Viridiplantae; phylum Streptophyta; class Magnoliopsida; order Rosales; family Cannabaceae; genus Humulus; species Humulus lupulus. Next base: position 147,694,078 of record NC_084802.1, on the reverse strand, counting down.
GAGTAATATCAGAATTAATAAATTAACTATTATAATAAAAGAGTTTAATTATTTAGTTTCAATTTATTGTAGCTTAATGTTATAGGTCCATGGTCCCCGAAATGGCTCAAACAATCACTGTCAAAGGCAAATACAAAAAATGGGCAAAAAGGACTTATGTGATAAGTAAAATATTTTTCTATGTATCAAACATAATTATTGTATAATTATGTGTAATTAATTAATTATTTTATTTAACAAAAATATAATTTATTTTGAATTAATTTATTTTGGGGATTTTTTGTATTTAAATAATAATAAAAATTGGGAAAAATCACATGCCATCACAGGCACGTGGTACACGTGTGGCAGAGTGCACAGGCATTGTGCAACACACATAAGAGAGTTTACTCAGTCTCTTGATTCCATAAGTTTAGTTATTTAAATATTAAATAAATAATGAGATATTTTAACATGTTTAAAATATTATTATTTAAAAAAAAATCTGATAACTGATCAGTTATTTTGAATTTGTTTAAAATAACAAATATTTTAATATATTGGATATTATTAAATATTGGATATCAGTTTTTTACAGAACATAACTTTTCAGGGATAGAAAAATATCTACGTGTTATCCCTAAAATCAGAAGTGAATGACATGGCAGGCATTAATTACATGTGGCTGACACCTGGCAGAATCTGTGTTTGACTATCGACTAGGAAGACATTCAGTATCATGCGATCGGTTTCTTCATACGACCAGCCTGGTCGTACGCACATTATACGCGGAGGAAATCTTAGGCAGTTATGATGGAATCCGAAATTATCTCCCATGATTTCCTGAGTATCCGATTATTTAGGAAAGAATATCTGTAACAAATCAATGTAAATCTTCCCTGAGCTTATAAATAGAATAAGAGGGCTCAGGGAAGAGGGCCGATCCCTTTTCTTTTGAGCAAAAAAGATCATTTGAGATTAGAGAGAGATTACACGAGAATAATTGTATTTTCTTCTTCAGAGGTTAGTGAAACTCATTGAAACCCAGTTCTTTGATCACCCCTTTGAATCTTATTTCAATAACAATTCAAGTGGACGTAGGTTATTACCAGATCCTGGGTCCGAACCACTATAAAATCTTGTGTTCTTATTATTTTCTTCATCGCATTCTTTTCAATGTATTCATCCACGTCAAGCGTATTTTGACTCCGTGTCAGTTGACCAAAATCTGGGTCAACATTCTGGTACTTTCATTGAGAGCTTGATATAGCATCGTTGAGAAAACCAATGGCGAAAACTACCAGGAAAAGTGGACAGGCGGCCGGCGCTGCACCATCTAACCTGCCTCCTCCTCCTACTCCAAACGTGGTGGAAGATGAGCCACATTTGGAATTTGATGAGAAAGAAATGGACGACGGGACGTTGAAGAGTACCCTAGGGGCATTGCATGAGGAGCTGCCCAATCTGAGGGCCAGCCAGGAAAGTGCCGCCGAAATCATGGCTCGGCAGCAGCAGGAAATTGAGCGGCAGCGCCTAGAGCTGAGTGAAAGGCCGGCAGAGATGGACCACCGTCGGAGGGAGGCCATGTCAGCCCTCGAAGCAGCCCTACAGTTGGCTAGGAATCAGGCTGCACCTGCCTCGCAGCCTGATCAACCCACGGATGGGCCACCCCAGAGGGCTCCCAATCCTAGCCCGCCTATCCAACCCTCGAGCCCATAAAGGCCCGAACAACCGACTGTGCCTCAGGAAGATCTCCCACCAAGGGATACTGAAGCACAGCCTATCTCCCAGGCTAGTCGCGGCAATCCCCCGCAGCAGAGGCAGAATAGGACCGGGAAGCAGCCTCGTAGTCCTAGACGCCATAGGGGCGATGAGCCAAACCTTCCGAACAGAGGACAACATCCTCTTGGTAACAGGAGGACCTCAGAGTTAGGCTCTGTGTTCCAAGGCCCCCCACGGCATGATAATGCACAGGGAACTAACGACCAACGCAGACCACCCTCTAACGCTTGGGAGGTTCTAGCCCGAGAGGGAAATCGAGGGAACAATCGATCCTACCATAGCCAATCAAGATTCAGAGATGGCCATGGTTATAATGAGGCTGACTCAGGCAGAGCGAATGCCGATCGGAGAAATGAAGAAAGATGTGGAGGCAGGAGCCAGCTACCTCAGGATGACCAGCCCGATAGACGGGACATTGGGGGGCAGCCCAGAAAAAATAACGTCTTCAACCGGCTCGGAGCTCGCGAGCAGCGGAGGAGAGATGAGGACTTGAGAAATGTACTCAACGATCACCGCGAGCGGCACGGCGAGTACGTCCCCCCAACAGTAGAGGCCCCGACGATTCCTAGCGCCGTGCAGGCGCAGATAGATGCCCTAAACCAGGTAGTGTAGCAGCTGGTTGGGGGAAGAACGTCTTATATCGACCATGATAGGAGAAAAGGTACACCTTTCATCCAGAGGATAGCCATGGCGGAAACTCCTAGCAAGTTTAAGATGCCTACGCTTCCAAACTTTGACGGGTATGGAGACCTGGTATCTCATGTCAACAAGTTTGAGATACAAATGGACATTCAGAAAGTGTCCGAAGACACTCGGTGCAGGATCTTCCCTACAACACTTTCTGACGCTGCACAGGAGTGGTTTTTTAAATTCCCTCCTGCAAGTATAATTTCCTGGGAAATGTTCGTGAAAGATTTTTATGGACAGTTCTATGCGGGTTGCGTGCACCCTACCGAGGCAAATCAGCTGGTCGAGATACACCAGCAAAATGGAGAATCGCTAAAAGACTACGTTCAGCATTTTATGCGAGCAGCTGCTGGAGCAAAAACGGTGGGTGATGAAGGCAAAATGATGGCCATAACGGCAGGAGTTAAGCGCCGTACCCCTCTCTGGGAGAGCCTCAGAAAGCATGGGGTTAGAACTACCCAAGAATTCTTAGATCGAGCTGATCGCTACATCAAGCTCGAAGACGCCATCGCCAATGAAGGAAAGCCCCCAGGCAAAGATAAGGAGACAGCCGAGCCTACCAAAGCAGCCAATGGGTCCAAGCCCAACGACAACGACAATGGCAAGAATGGTGGAAAATGGCCACACAACGAGCCTTCCACCTCTGACAACAAAAGGACCAAGGGTAATCGTTATGAACCTCGGTTCACTAACTATACTGCCCTTATTGAGTATCGGGGAGAGGTATATCAGGCCACGAGTTCCAGTATGCCTTACAAGAAGCCTGCCCCCATTCGAAAGGATATTTCGAGAAGAGACACTACCAAGTTCTGTCGTTATCACAAAGACTACGGACATGACACCAATGAATGCAACCAGTTGAAGGATGAGATCGAGTTCCTTATCAGACAAGGACACTTGAGAAAATATGTACGGGCCTCGGGAAATTCCCAACGAGAAGGTCCAGGTGGCAACGAGCAAGCGTCGACACGCCAACGCTTGCCACCTTTGCTGCCTGATCCCGTAGCCGACACCCTATTAACCATCTACGGAGGCCCGCACCTCGCGGGAAATAGCGGCAAGGCCAGGGAACGATATGCTCGGACCCTGCGCCACGACCAGGACATCGAGATGATGGCTGTGAAGGACTGCGCGCTGAAAAAGGCTCGATCAGAAGAGGGTGAGATAACCTTCTCTGATAGCGATGCCCAGCATGTCCGGTTCCCACACTCCGATCCCCTGGTCGTGGACATCCAAATGGGCAATATGATGGTGAAGAGAGTGATAATCGATACAGGAAGTTCAGTGAGCATCATGTACAAGTCTTCTCTGGAATGCATGAAGTTGTCCGTTAAGGACTTGGAGCCTCGCAACCAAACAATATACAGCTTCTCTGGCGAGGGACTCGCCCCCGCAGGGTTAATCAGACTTCCAGTGACAACAGGTACAACACCTGCTACCAAGACATTACTCACTACTTTCATAGTGGTCGATTGTCCCTCGGCGTACAATGCCGTCATTGGAAGATCCATACTGGTAGACCTACGGGCCGTTACCTCCATATGGCACCTAGCCATGAAATTCCCAATAGACCCAGGGGTAGGACACGAGTTAGGAAACTAGAGGGAAGCCAGGGAATGCTACAACGCCTCAATCACGAAGGCGAAGAAGGGAACGTCAAAAAGTACTCCCTCTGAGAGGTTGCAGATGGAAATTGATTCACAAGCCCAATTTGGTGATGAATTCACCAAATAGGGTGTTGCCCAAAGTGAGGATAGAGATTTAGATCCTCGCTTTGGGGATTTTGAAGATACTGTTGGACCCGTTGAGGACCTGGAAGAGGTCCAACTCAACGAAAAATACTCGAACAGAGTAGTGAAGGTCGGGAAAAACTTATAACCCACTACGAAACATGCACTGGTGGAATTTTTGCGAAAGAACCAGGAAGTCTTTGCCTAGTCGCACAAAGACATGGTTGGGATAGGTCCTGCAGTTATCAGCCATGTCTTGAACATAGAAAAAAGTTTTCCACCAGTGCAACAAAAGAGAAGCTGCTCGATAAGGATAGATCGAAAGCCTTGAAGGAGGAAGTCAAAAGACTAAAGGAGAATGGATTCATCCGGGTAGCGTTCTATCCCTTGTGGGTCTCAAATCCAGTGCTGGTTCCCAAGCCTAACGGAAAGTGGCGAACCTGTGTGGATTTTACAGACCTCAATAAAGCCTGCCCGAAGGATTGTTTCCCACTCCCAAGGATCAACCAGTCGGTCGATGCTACTGCAAGACACGAGATCCTCTCTTTCATGGATGCATATTCGGGCTACAATCAGATCAGCATGCATCCCCCTAACGAGGATCACACTAGATTTTGGACCGATATGGGATTATACTGTTATAAAGTGATGCCCTTCGGACTGAAAAACGAAGGTGCAACTTACCAGCGACTAGTTAACCACATGTTTAAAGAGTTTATCGGAGTAAACATGGAGGTGTACGTGGACGACATGCTGGTATAGTCTAAAAAGGCAGAAGGACATGTGAAGGATTTACAAGAGTGTTTTGACGTATTAAACAAGTACCAGATGAAACTAAATCCTCTCAAATGTTCCTTCAGAGTTAGATCAGGGAAGCTTTTGGGGTTTATTGTTAATTCAAGAGGAATCGAGGCCAACCCCGACAAGATAAAAGCCCTGATCGATATCAAATCGCCAGAAAAGATCAAGGATGTACAAAGTTTGACTGGGAGAATTGCGGCCCTAAGTAGATTTATTTCCAAATCGACAGACAAATGCATCCCTTTCTTTAATCTACTTAGGGGCAACAAGAAATTTGAATGGAAAGGAGACTGCGAGCAAGCTTTTCAGGCCTTGAAAGCCCATATGGCACAGCCTCCCATTTTATCAAAGCCAATCGAAGGAGAAACTTTGTTCATTTACCTGGCGATCACTGAAGTTGCTGCTAGTGCGGTACTAGTACAAGAGGAAGAAGGCGTACAAAAAGCGGTTTACTATATAAGCAAGAGGCTAATCGGAGCAGAACTGAGGTATCCACCCATCGAGAGGTTAGCATATTGCTTAATCTTGGCCTCTAGGAAATTACGTCCTTATTTCTAAGCCCATCCTATCACAGTTTTCACCGACCAACCCCTTCGGCAAGTCCTCTAGAAACCAAAAGCGGCTGGGCATCTATTAAAATGGGCAGTCGAACTAGGGCAGTTCGATATTACGTATTCACCGCAAGCAGCAGTAAAGGGACAAGTCTTGGCTGATCTCATTGCAGAGTTTACCGAACTCCCAGACGACGAGCAATGCGAAAAATCTAATGCGCCTGAGCCTCATGATCAAGCTCCCTCATTAGGTTTTTTACGGATGGGTCGTCAAACGAATCTCACGCGGGAGCAGGAGTGATATTGATAACTCCAGAAGGGCATCGATTTCACTGTGCCATTAGTTTTGACTTCGTAGCCTCGAACAATGAAGCAGAATACGAGGCCCTCCTCGCTAGATTACGATTGGGAAAAGACATGGATGTAAAAGTGCTCGATATTTACAGCGATTCATAGCTGGTGGTGAATCAAGTTCTAGGGGAATATCAAGCACGGGGTCTCAAAATGGGAGCCTACCTAAATAAAACTAGAGATCTATTGCCACAATTCCAGAAGTATTCTCTCCAGCAGATACCTCGAGACCAGAATTCGAATGCAGATGCCTTAGTCAAACTCGCAAGCGCAAAAGATGCTGACACTTTGAACATTGTGCCAGTAGAAAGATTGAGCGAGCCGACCATACAAACAGATGTGACTAGCATGGAAATCCGGATGGAAGATACATGGATGGCACCATACTTGGAGTATCTGACCAGCGGTACACTGCCGACAGATAGGAACAAAGCCAGAACTCTTCAAAGGCAGGCCGCGAGATATATACTGGTCGATGGTGTTTTATACCGAAGGGGATATTCCATGCCACTGCTCAAATGTATTACGCCTGAGAAAGCTAAGGAGTTGATGAAGGAAGTACATGAAATCTTTTGCGGAGATCATGCTGGGGGGCAAAGTTTGGCAAATAAGATTCTAAGGCAGGGCTATTTCTGGCCAACTATGAATGAAGACTCTGTGGAGTACGTGCGGAAGTGCGATAAGTGTCAAAGATTTTCCAAAATTCCACGCGCAGCTCCAAACAAGTTAAAGCAGATGCAGAGTCCATGGCCTTTCGCAGTATGGGGCATAGATTTGATCGGATCACTGCCAAGAGGAAAGGGTGGGGTGAAGTACGCAGTCGTAGCAGCTGACTACTTCACCATATGGGCCGAAGCTGAGCCACTCGCAACCATAATGACCAAGAAAGTTCTTGACTTTGTCATCAAGAACATTGTTTGCCGATATGGTTTGCCTCGAAAAATCGTCTCAGACAATGGCACCCAATTTGACAGTGATCTGTTCACCGACTTCTGCGAAAGACACGGGATTATCAAAAGCTTTTCTTGAGTTGCTCATCCACAAGCGAACGGGCAGGTCGAAGCAGTGAATAAAATGCTTAAGGACACCCTGAAGAAAAGACTTGAAGATGCTAAAAAAGTGTGGCCAGAACAGCTGCCTGAAGTCCTATGGTCATATAGAACTTCTCACTGAACAGCGACAGGTCATACTCTATTTTCCTTAACATACGGATATGAAGCCATGTTGCCAGTCGAGTTAGATCCGCCCTCGCATCGATGAATTACATACGACCAGGATCAGAACAGCCAATTGATGATGGAGTCCCTAGACTCAATAGAAGAAAAACGAGAAAAAGCCCAACTCCGAGTAGCAGCGTACCAGCAAAAAGTCGTCCGGTACTTTAATTGAAAAGTAAAAGAAAGAAAATTCAATGTCAGAGATCTAGTGCTACGACGTGTTTTCTTGAATACCCGCGACCCCACTGCTGGAGTACTCGGACCAAACTGGGAAGGACCGTACCAGATCGAAGAAGTCCTTCACCCGAGCACCTACAAACTTGCATGCTTAAATGGAGATCTCGTTCCACGCTACTGGAATGGAGAACACCTGCGTAAGTACTACCAATGAACAGTCCTTCTTAAAGGACTAGCTTGTATTAATTCTTACTTTTTACAAGTTTCGAAAAAGGGTTAGCCACGTTGTATGGCTAATCACTTTTAAGTGTAAGATCTTTTTTAAGATCCCTCGTACAGACATGTTTAGTCCATTTTAATACGAGATTATAAGGGACTGTGCGCAGCTAGTCATTCTTGCCAACATTTGTAAATTTATTTTTACAAGTATTTGTTCATTACGTGTGTTGTTTTGCTGTATTACAAGTGTTGAATTTTATAACGAGCAGTAATGTTCGAACAGGTCGTGGTCAGGGCAAGTGACCAAGGACCTAAAGCTCCTCGATCACTTGGGGGGCATATAAGGTACATCGATAGCAAAGCGTACCATAAGGTATGTAAACACATGAAAAAAATGAGTGAAAGCATGCTACGGTACTTAGAGCATTTTTCAAAATTTATATTTTGTAAAATCAAACCAAAGTACTATGCTAAGTTCGGTCATGCGAACAGGTATTATAATAAAAGAAACATTATAATATCAGTAAGGCAATCGTTTACACCACGAGCATTAGTGCTCCGATGTAAATATGTAATTAAAAGGAAAAATCTTTTACACCACGAGCAGTACTGCTTGGATGTAATCGTTCAAGTGTAAGTAAAAAGCTGCCCTCGCAGCAATAAAAAGTAAATTGTCTTTACAAATAGACCCGTGGGTCATAAAAACTGTGAGATAAAAAGATAATTACTAGGGAGCAGGAGGGTCTTCTGGATGAGGAGCGCTTTTATCAGCCCGAGGATCAGCCTTAGAATCAGCAGCAGGGGTCTTGGCCTTAGCTCTCTCCTCTGCCTCCAACCGAGCAGTGCAGTGCGCCATCAGCATCCTTTGCCACTTCTCGGAGAGGGAGTTAATTTTGGCCCCCTGGTTGTGTTTCCAGAAATCGTAGAAACTAAGGAAGGTGGCTTCCTTGTACTTCTTCAGATTTCTGGCCCCGTCCTCCTCGAGCTCCTGAATGCGCCCTTCAAGCTCCTGAACGCGCCCTTTAAGTTCCTGCACCCATCCCTCGAGCCTCTTTGTCTCCTCCTTGCTGCCAGTCAGGTCAAGTTTGGCCTGCTTACATTCTATGGTGACGAGTACAGCACTCTCCCTCCATGTCTTACACTCCTCGTTGGCCTTCTTCAATGCCTCTTGGGACTCCAGAAGCTCATGGGTGAGAGTGGCTTGGTCCTCGCACAGTTGCTCGTTCAGCTTGGACAGCTCCTTGTTCTCCATAAGCAGCTTATTATTATCACGAGTAGCTTAGTGTTATCAGTCTCAAGTGCTTGCTTGGCCTGGGCCAGCCTGGAGTAGTAGTTCTTTTCTTGGGAGACCAGCGCCCCAGCACGACGCCAGCTAGCAATCAAAGACAGCAGCCCCTAAAGAAAAAATGAGAAGGTTAGGGAAAGAAGTATAATATAAACCATGAAGTAGCAAAAGATGCCTTACGTTGGCTATCTCATTCAACCCTCTGTTGATGATTTGGTCAACGTCCATAATGGCAGTGTCATTGATGGCGGTCTGGCAGCGTCTATGCTTCGAGAACCGATATATTCTCTCCCTGACCATGCCAACTATGTGGCTGGACAGGGAGCCTTTGGACAAGTGGTCCAAAGTCTCTTTGTCTGCGGCCTTTGAGGAAGGCTGAGGATTGACGGGCGCGGGGGTCGTCTGCTCAGAGGGGGGCGGAGGTGGTAAGTCCTCCTTGGAAGGGGCTGTGGCAGGAGCATCTTCTGTCCGGGCCTGCTTCGAAGGGTCTTGCTACTTTCCCCTCGAGCCCTTTTGCTGTCCTTCTTCGGGACAGAAGAGTCAGCGGCAGCTTGGTAATGGTCAAAGAAGTCCCCGGAGTCCATACCTGCACAAAGAGAAACTATTCAAACAATGAGATTAAAGGGTCGCGGGAAAACAGAGATTAGAGTAGAGGGATTACAAAAGTAAGGTACCCGAGCTACACCTACTGGTCGTAACATTATCTACTGAACTACCTAGTTCTTGGAAGAAATCTGAATTTAAAGAAGGGGCGTTCCTAAAGTTTCCATCCCCATCAAATAAGTGGAGGGGAATTGGCAAATTATTTAAAAACGAGAATGATGTATCGTTTACATCTGACGAGTCGTCAGATGGTTCTGTAGGCTCAGCAGCCTTTTGTTTCCCTTTGCCCTTGGGGACCGATGATTCCGCTGCTAGGTGGGGAACAGCAGGTTCCCTGATTGTAACCCCAGTTGGCCTCCTTCGAGGAGGGGGTGACTGAGGTTGCTGCTCGGGTCCTTGCTCTTGTTCCATATCAGCATGGACACCACCCGCCGCGGGTTCATTAGTCGCAGGTTGGGAGCCCCAAAGGCTAGCCAACCTAAGGTTAGCCTCATTAATTAAGTTCTTTACACTCTTAGCAGCATTTCACATACTGGCTAAGAGTGCTGCCCTCGACTCCATTCCTGGAGTGGGGGTCGGGCGTAACCATGGACCTGGAACACAATGGAACAACGAAGTATTATGACAAGAAAGGATCAAAGTACAAAAAATATTGGTTCAAGGATTATTATTTTCTTTACCTCCTCGACTGAAGGCCAGATTATCCGCGGCAATGTCGGGCGTAAGGAAGTACTCTTGATGATACTTCCCCACGTTGGAGATGTGGGTGGTGTCGGACAGAAAGGTGCGTCCGGTCTCCTGGTGGCAGAAATGAAAGAACCCCGTACCATCCTGGTTGGGGTTGGACTTGAGGTCGAACAGAAAATTGACCTCATGAGGAGAAGGAGCTGGCCATTTCTTAAGCTTGTAGAGGATATAGAGCGCGGCCAGCATCCTATACCCATTCGGGGTAATTTGAAAGGGGGTCACCCCAAAGTAGTTTGCCACCCCTTGAAAGAATAAATGAAGAGGCAGGGTGGCACCCGCCTCGATATGGTTCCTCGACCAGGCGCTGTAAGGCCCCCCTGGCAGGTTGGCTAGCTGGTCGATGGAAGGTCTGACCAGGGTCACCCCCGTCAGATTGTATTTGTTTAAATAGTTGGTGATCATTCGAAGTGTCACCAAACTTGGGGAAATGACGTGCCACTCGAAAGCCGGCTGGTCGGCATGCCGAGGACAGGCACGCCTCTGAACTTCGGTTTCAGGGGAGAATTCACCTCGACCACTGGTCGAGGGGGCATCAGCAGGAGGCTGACTTGGAGGGTTAAGGTCGCATCTTTTTCTAGCTTCGGTTTTTGTTCTGGCCATTTTCTGGTTGTGAATTGGTGGAGGATTTGGGTTAGGACGTGAAAAGGGGATTTCTGGAATCAGTGTGTATGGATTCTCTTCACCTTCGAGTAGTTGGGCCAAGAGTTCATCTGCAATAGGTCTTTCTCCCCCCCAAGGGTCTTGCATATGAACTACAAACAGACAATGGAGGAGATAAGACACAATCCGCGAAGTAGTGTGGAAGATTGGGATAACGTTGCTCGTGCCTAAATAACTAACAGCTTCCTAATCCTACGCTAAGTTCAACGTGGATAAAATCAAAAAGGAAAGTAAACTGTTTTCTGAAAAGAGAACTTTTTCGACTCCTGAGGGGTGGGAAAAAATTTCGGTTTTTTTCACCTGGCTTAAAGGTTGAATCTTTAGTCAACCTAACGTCCAAAACCAGAGATCCTAACTATCAAACTATAGTCCTAACCTATACAAAGCATAAAAACGCACTTTTACCAAGCAATAGATGGTTTATACCAAAAAAACCCTTAAAACCCTATTCAAGAATACAGAAGTCGCAGAGCACAGAAACGGCATGCATGGTGTAATAGAAAGCTTAAAGAATGATGTTCTTACCTGGGCGAAGATGGAGATTCGGAAGAAGATGAAAACTCGAACTGGAAGACCTTCGGCTAGACGTCAGACTGGTTTTCGAAGCTCTGAACTCTGGTGCAAGTTCTTGAAAATATTGGCAAATATGGTGAATAAAAATTTCTTAAAGGGGAAAAAAAGCCTACTTATAGGGATCGAAGGGATAGCCAAAAGGCAGTAATCATCACTTCCCACTTTCGAAACGTGGGGAAGTGTATAAGCCGTCAAACTGCCTTTTTGGAAACTGAAAAGGCTTGATTAGACATAATTATGTCACGATTTTCGAAAATGCACGGAGATTCTGACAGGCATCATGGGAATGTGAATAGTGGTTCCCTTAAGTTTCTTTACTGCTGGTTGCACTAAACAAACTTGGGGGGCAAATATTGTCCCTAAAATCATAAGTGAATGACATAGCAGCCATTAATTACACATGGCTGACACCTGGCAGAATCTGTGTTTGACTATCGACCAGGAAGACATTCTGTATCTTGCGATCGGTTTCTTCATATGACCAGCCTAGTCGTACGCACATTATACGCGGAGGAAATCTTAGGCAGTTATGATGGAATCCGAAATTTTCTCCCATGATTTCCTGAGTATCTGATTATTTAGGAAAGAATATCTGTAACAAATCAATGTAAATCTTCCCTGAGCTTATAAATAGAAGAAGAGGGCTCAGGGAAGAGGGCCGATCCCTTTTCTTTTGAGCAAAAAAGATCATTTGAGATTAGAGAGAGATTACACGAGAATAATTGTATTTTCTTCTTCAGAGGTTAGTGAAACTCATTAAACCATAGTTCTTTGATCACCTCTTTGAATCTTATTTCAATAACAATTCAAGTGGACGTAGGTTATTACCAGATCCTGGGGTCGAGCCACTATAAAATCTTGTGTTCTTATTATTTTCGTCATCGCATTCTTTTCAACGTATTCATCCACGTCAAGCGTATTTTGACTCCATGTCAGTTGACCAAAATCTGGGTCAACACTACGAATCTCTCTCAGAGAAAGAGAACAGTGACAAAAACTAAAGTCATTGTTCTTCACAAAACCTAGTTCCAAACTTTATGAGATCTCATGTGTTGAGAACATCTGATTAAATAGTTGTTGCCTATTATTTGTATAGCGAGCCCACACTCATTCTTTGTGTGCCTGAGAACATTTTGGAAGATCTTGGTGTGAGATCTCGAGGATTTAGCCATATGAAAAGATAGCAACAAGGAAAGACCTGAGGTAATTTTTCTATTCATGTCCTCGATTCAATATATATATGCATGTGAAGAAGTAGATTTAGAAATCTTATGGGATTAATCTAACAATTTGATTGTTGTTCCGCTACATATAATCTCTTATTTGATCAATAAAATCCAACACCGCCGCACATGGAAATTAAGTTTGTCATTGAGTTAGCGCCTGGAACAGAGCCAGTGTCAAAGACATCGTATAGGATGGCTCTAGCGGAACTGAAAGAATTGAAGATACAGTTACAAGAGCTTCTTGATTTGGATTTATCCGACCTAGTTTCTCGCCATGGGGTGCTCCAGTTTTGTTTGTGAAGAAGAAGGAAGGGACTCTAAGGATGTGTATAAACTATAGGGAATTGAACAAGTTCGCCATCAAGAACAAATACCCCTTACTAAGGATTGATGACCTATTCAATCGGCTGCAAGGAAAGATGGTATTCTCGAAGATTGATCTATGATCTGGTTATCACCAGCTAAGGATCAAGGATGAGGATATACCAAAGACGACCTTCCGAACGAGGTATGGGCATTATGAGTTCTTGGTCATGTCATTTAATTTGACCAATGCCCCAACAACATTCATGGATTTGATGAACAGGGTGTTCAAGGACTTCTTGGATCAGTTCGTGATTTTGTTCATCGACGGTATTTTAGTTTACTCCAGTTCAAAGGCAGAGCATGAATATCATCTTGGATAGGTCTTGCAGAGATTGAGAAAGCATCAGTTGTATGCCAAGTTTCTGATGTGTGAGTTTTGGCTACCAGAAGTGACATTCCTTGGACATATTTTTGGTGACGATGGGATTAAGGTAGATCCAGCTAAGATAGAGGTAGTGAGAGATTAGTCGAGGCCAAGGAATGCCTCAAAGGTTAGGAGCTTCCTTGGATTAACGTGATATTATAGGCAGTTCGTGGAAGGGTTCTCGAAGATTTCTGCATCGATGACATTATTGACACGGAAGAATTTGAAGTTTACCTTGTCAGATAAGTGTGAGAATAGCTTCCAAGAATTGAAGCAACAACTAATTATTGCTCTGGTGTTGAATCTTCTTTCGGAGGGAGGGAGGTTTGTGGTATATTGTGATGCATCAAGGTGAGGAATGGGATGTGTGTTGATGCAAAATTAGAAGGTTATTGCTTATTTGTCACGACAGCTGAAGGAGTATGAACAGCGATACCCTACCCATGACCGGGAGTTAGCAGCAGTGGTATTCGCACTAAAAGTTTGGCGACACTACCTATATGGGGAAAAGTGCGAGATATACACTGATTGTAACGACCCAAATCCGCTATTAAGGCTTAAGGGCCTTGATTAGCGTGCCAGGAGGGCATGATGGGATTTAGGTGTGATTTTAATGATTTAAATGCATGGTTATGATTTAAAGCATGTTATATGACCATTTGTTTATCTGAGATGCATGACTATGTATGGTAGTATGCATGTAGGCCCGGATCGTGTTAGAAGGGCATAATTGTAATTTTGGCCATGTTGGGCATAACTGCATTGTTATGTGATGATTGTTGAGGCCACAGTGGTATGTGGATGTATCTGTGCTTTGTGACTCGAGGCGATCCCAGTGAGCAGGCTAGCGGAAAGTGTTGACAGGAATTTATACCCAGCTCGGGGCGAGCCTGGGGGTATGAGCAGGAATTCAGAGAAATAGATTGAGATTATTTTGATGATGGGGGATAATTATTTGGTGATTTATCAGGTATTGGGAAGCAACGGGAAAATATTAGAGACACTTGAGGATTAGCGGGAATTGGGTGAATGACTAAAATGGCCCTACTTGAACAAAAGGATTTAGAATTTATAGGAAGGGCGTTTTGGTCATTTGGCTTTTGGAGATAGGTTTTTTTAGGCTTTATAGAGAGAGGGAATGCTGAAAGAAGAAGAAAAGAAAGAAGAAAGAAAGAAAGAAAAGAGAGAAAACAAGGGGGGTTTTCTCAAGGAACGGTTTGTGCGTTCTTGCACCGTTCCTCTCCGTTTTTCTTGGGGAAAAGCTCGGTGGAGAGCTAGGATAGGCTGGGCATCAAGAATCTTAAGGTTATACTTGAAGATTTGGCAAGGATTAGCAAGAACACATCAATGTTTGAGGTAAGTTTTAGAGATTTTCGGTTTTAAGGGTTTTGATGGTTTGAGCTGTGTTTTGAGCTGGATTGATGGGAATCTCAGGGGATTTCTGGGCAAGCTTTGGGGGATAGCAAGCTAAGGAGGCCTAGGGTTGATTCAAGGTCGAAATTTGCAGCAATGGTATGATTTCTAAGACTTTATCTTTGTGGTTTGCATGAATTTCTGGTTTAGGGTTGTTCATGGTAGATTTTGAGATTTGGGATAAATGATCTTGGGATTTGAGGATTTGGGATGCTTGGGATGAATGGAGAGTGTTCATAAGCTTGATTTTGAGTTTGGTAAAGATTTGGGGAAGTTTGGTTTGAGATTGGGTGAAAGAAATCGCAGAAATGCGATTTTGGGTTTTCTGGGCTGCAACTAGCGCTACAGCGCTAGTCAGTGGGCGCTGTAGCGCTAGTCCCTATTTCTGGAGGGGTGTTCTGCTTGTAGCGCTACAGCGCCCTCTTTAGAGCGCTGTAGCGCTGCACTGTTCACAGAGGGGAATTTTTGAGTTTTGATGAGGGATTTTGACCTAGGGTTCGGGGCTTGTTTCCGCCACTTTGTTTTGGGGATTTGGGACTTCCCGGGGGCTCGGGATTGGTCCCGAGGCTAGGTATTCGGACTTGGGGTTCGGTGTTGACTTTGACCTATGTTTGTGCCTAGGTGCGCGCGAAGGCTCGAGTGGGATCGTGCTCAAGGAGTCAGGTGATTTTAACTATCGCATTGTCAGGTAAGAAAACTATAACACCCGTAGGATAGGGCGTGGGCCCATAGTATGATTGCGGGGGCGCGGCCCTATATTGCATCACATGTTAGGGTGCAGACTTAAATGAATTAATATTTGATTGCATGTTGTTGTGTTATATGATATGTGTGATTATGATGAAATGAACGGCAAGGGCCGAGTACGGCGTAGGCCGGGGCGGCCGTGGGCCGAGTACGGCGTAGGCCGGGGCGGCCGTGGGCCGAGTACGGCGTAGGCCGGGGCGGCCGTGGGCCGAGTACGGCGTAGGCCGGGGCGGCCGTGGGCCGAAAGTAACACCTAGCACATGGGATGCTATATTCAGGGTGGGACCCAAGGGATACATGAGTTATCCTCGCGGTGAGAACCGATACCCCAGGGCTTTGGTAAGGGTCCTGGGGCGGCATGGCCGTGTTTGCTTAGTCTAATGATTGACTTGTTTATTTGTGGATGATCTGTTATGATAAGTTGTATACATTGCATATGTTATGTTCTGCATGAGTTTTCTTGCTGGGCTTCGGCTCACGGGTGCTCTGTGTTGCAGGTAAGGGCAATGACTGAATCAACCAACCATGAGTACGGAGAGCGTGAAGCGGCGCGTACATGTTTGGCCTGCCTAACTGCTTTGGTTGGGGGTTTATTTGAAAATGGCTGTAATAATCTACGATTTTATGATTTATCGACTGTAAACTTATTTCAAGATGTAAATAGTTTTCAAACCTTATTTTGGGATCCCAAATGTTTAATAATAGAAGTTTTAATGAAATGACGCATTTTCAAAGATTATAGCCTTAACTTTTAATTAGTCACACTTTTGTTTCAAAACCTCGGTTAGCGAGTCCATTGCACACTGTTTTGTCTTAAAAACTCACTTCGTAACGGCTCTAAGGAAGTAGGGCATTACACTGATCATAAGAGTTTGAAGTACTTCTTCACACAGAATGACTTGAATATGAGACAGAGGTATTGGCTACAGTTGAGAAAGGACTATGATTGTGATATCCTTTATCACCCACAGAAAGCCAATATAGTGGCGGACGCGTTGTGCCGGAGGGGTCTGGGACAATTGTTTAGCTCTGCATAGATATCGAGAGAGTTGGCAGAGGAGATGACTATAGCAAGGATAGAGTTGGTCGTGGGCCGGTTGGCCAATATTTTTTTGCAATCTACCCTCCTGGAGAGGATAAGAGTGGGTCAGATGAATGATGCACAGTTGCAGGAGGCTAGAGAGAATGTCCTAGCTGGGATAGCTAAGGATTATTCTATTTCAGAGACAAGGTTATTACTGTATAAGGGTCGAGTTTGTATCCCGACGATTATGGGTATTAGATGAGAGATATTAGATGAATCGCATACTACACCGTACTCACTCCATCCAGGCACCACAAAGATGTATCAGGATCTACGGATGTTATATTGGTGGCCTGGGATGAAGAAGGATGTAGTAGAGTACGTGGCCAGGTGTTTGACCTGTCAGCAGGTGAAGGCTGAGCATCAGTGACCAACGGGGTTGCTACAGGCTTTGGGTATTCCCAAGTGGAAATGGGAGGAAATTACCATGGATTTTGTGAGAGGTCTACCCAGGACAGTGGGATTACATGACTCAGTGTGGGTGATAGTAGACAGATACACCAAGTTAGTTCACCTTCTGCCAGTGAAGACAACCTATATTGTTGATCAGTATGCAAAGCTATACGTGAGGGAGATTGTACGTCTTCATGGGTTTCCCCAGTCTATAGTATCAGATCAGAATCGTATATTTACCTCATGTTTTGGGGTGGTTTGCAGAAGGCTATGGGGACTCAGATGAAGTTCAATACCACCTTTTATCCTCAGACTGATGGATAGTGTGAGAGACAATTAAAGTATTGGAGGACATGCTCATGGCGTGTGTGATAGACTTTGAGGGGTCTTGGAGTAAGTATCTCCCACTCATTGAGTTTTCATACAACAACAATTATCAATCAACGATTGGAGTAGCTCTGTACGAGATGTTATACGGAAGGCGATGTAGATCTCCCATTCATTGGGATGAGATGGGTGAGAGGAAGTATTTGAGATTGGAGATTGTTCAAAAGACTAATGAGGCTATCAAGAAGATCCGAGCTAGAATGCCCACTTCACAGAGCAGACAGAAAATCTACGATGATCATAAGCGTGGGGATGTGGAGTTCCATGTAGAGGACCACGTAGAGTCTCACCGTTGCGAGGGGTGAGGAGGTTTGGGAAAAAGGGCAAGCTGAGCCCCAGATTCATAGGACCATTTCACATGCTAGAGAGGATCGATCAAGTGGCCAACAAATTGGCTCTGGCACCCTCGTTATCAGGAATTCATGATGTATTCCACATTTCTATGTTTCGAAGGTACGTCTCAGATATGACTCATGTGTTGAAGTATGAGGACTTGGAGTTGGAGACATATTTGTGTTATGAAGAGCAACCAGTTCAGGTCTTAGACAGGAAAGACAAGGTTCTACGGAACAAGATGATTCCTCTAGTCAAATGCATGATGATTAATTAGTTAAATGCATGATTATGTTGCTTGCATGATTAATATGATTATGTGAGTATGTGATATGCATGTGGGCCCTTTATAACTTATAATGGCATATTTGTAATTTTGGCCCGTTGAGGTCATAAATGTGATTATATGTGATAAATTCTTGAGACCGCATTATTATGTGGATATATTCGCAGTATATGGCTCGCGACGGTCCTAGTGAGAGGATACGGGAAATAGTCACAGTGGGGTTATATACCCGGCTCGGGAGGGAGCCTAGGGGGTATTTTGGGAATTTAGAAAATAGTTGGGATATATTGAATAATCAATAATTACTAGGTAATTAGTGGGAACGACGGGATTAATTGGTAAATATTAGGAGCACTTGAGGAATTAGTAGGAACTGAGGAGAAAGGACTATGCTACCCTTAGAATAATTAAATAATTAAGTAACTCAAGAGGTGCATTTTGATCATTGTTTTTTACTGAGCATGAGTCCAATTAAGGTACTAGAAGAAGTAAAATCCACTAGACAGAAAGAAGCCTTAAACTCTCTCTTCCCCTCCCATTCTATACGATTCTCTCCACCTCTCTCTCATGCTATAAGGGTTCATGTTGAAATGAAGGTTAAGGCTAAGGAATTCAGTTGGGAAAAGCTTGGGAACTTAAATTCAGGGATTGGAACCAGGGGAAACAATTGTGGGAACCTAAGGATTAAGCTGAGTTTGTGCAAGGTTACTGCAAGAGGAACTAGGCTACAATTGGAGGTAAGAATTTTAGTCTAATTCTTTAATTCTACTGGAATTGTGTTAAGAATTTGGGTTGGCATGAGTGGGGATTTGATCATTGATATTGGGATTTCGAAAGATTATGAGTTTTATAAGTTTAGTTATCATATTTAGGTTGTGGGAATGAATATTCTGGGTTTGGTTTTGTGTTTGGCTGGAGGTTTTGTGGAACTTTTTAGGCTTTTGGCTGAGAAGGAGGAGAAAACCCAGAGAATCTGGGTTCGTAGGACACATAGCGACCCACCTCTAGGGTGCCGCAACCTGCATGCCCAGTTTTCCTCGGAGAGCTCCCTATTTCAACGGCACGCCGCGACCCTAAGGGGGCAAGTCGCAGCCCACTTCCCCATAATGCTTGAGGATTGAGCCTCTGACATGGGGGTGCGCCGCGACCCTTAGGGTCAGGTCGCGGTCCGCCTAGGAGATTTTTCCTTTGGTTGGTTTCTATAATTTGTGAGGCTCGGGGTTCGAACTTAGGCGCTCGGGAAAATTTCTACTACACTGTTTACTAGAAATTGAGGTCCCGGAGGTTAGTTTTTGTCTCCCAAGTTTTTATTTGGATTAGAAGTTGATGATTACCCAGTGGCCGATGTGAATAGGTTTATCGCCAAGGCTCAGGACTAAGGATCGTGCTCGGGACAATTCTGTACCTTTTGCTCAGAATTCAAGGTAAGAAAACTACAGCCCTGCATGGTTGTGAACATGAATGAGATTCCCAATTATTGATTTCTTGTACTATGTGTTTATATGATTGGTGTGATATACAAGAATGATTGCCTAAAGTGAGCCAGGGCTGATGGTAAGCATACTGAGCATGGCCCGACTTAAGCGAGGCAGAGCCAGCTAGATAAGCAGGGGGCTCGGCCTAAGTGTGCCAACCCTGATCATTTGAGAACTTGAGATTATGTGTTTATCATTGATTAGTTGAATAGTTGTACCCTGTTTTATGTTTGAATGAGTTAAGCTTGATTGAATATTCTTGTTGTTACATGTGTTTGTTGTTTCTGGTTTTCTTGCTAGGCCATGTCTCACGGAAGCTACGTGGTGTAGGTAATGGCAAAGAGAAGCTGGACCAACCATGAGTTGGAGAGCTCTGGGGGAGGATTGTACATAATCAGCTGCTCGACCACCACGACCGGGGAAAGTACAGGGACAAAGGCCTAAAACTTGTATTTTGTCATTAGAGTGGTTGTTGTTTGTAATTAAACTGTTAAGAATTTTAACTATCACTTGTACCCTGTTTTTGGGATCCCATGTCTTAAACATCCGTTTAAATGAAAATTAACTTTTTATGTTCAAAATCTTTTAACCCTAATCTGATGGTTGACCTTAGGATGATGTTTTTATTCAAATGACTTGATTAGCAAGTCTTACACTGTTTCAAATACACAGTGTAACGGTCTTGATTATCTAGAGCGTTACAATCACACCGTATGGATCTGTAAGGTGTACGGACAAAGTATCTTCTCTAAAGTTTTCTATTACACTAGTGACCTGGATCTAGGTCACTTGCATTCATAATGCTAGTGAACCATAATACAAGTAATTAATCTAAGGATTCCAAAATTTTATTTTACTGTGAATTGTTTTAAGTTCATTATCTCAATCTCGATCATCTCATACCAATATGGGATTAATACCACATAGATGAACTTTGGAATTTTATGATATTTACTTAATATTATCAATATAATATTAGACATAGTCCATATACATAATAATTCAATTTAATTATTCATTTCATTTAAAATATTGTTCAACTACAATTTTTTTAAGGGCACTATTCACAACAGTTGGTCCTTTCGAGCGAGCTTAGAATTGAATGTGTCGTGAGGCGCACGTCCAGATAGGATTTGTGATGTGCCGATACCTCAGAAAAATAGGTATAACAATTAATATGAATGATAAAAATTGAGCTTTTGTTCTTAATTTATGTTTGATAGTAAAAAACTTAACTTTGTTAGTGAATTTTATTATTTAAAAAGTCAAACTGCCATTTCTATTATTTTTTATTTTTAATACTTGAGTGTAATTCATAAAAAAATAGTATAACAATGCATAAATCAAGTTCTAATTTATTGATGTAATTATGTTTTTTCATAAGATTACTATAATAAAACATATATAGTACTAATTTATTGGTGTGCTTTTTTAATAAATCATAGATAATGCTAAGCCAATTAACCAATAGGATTACTACTAAAGAGATCACCATTTGGAGCTTAAATCATGTGTCCATACTGACACGTCAAGGCATACGTTGCCTACATGTAAGCGATGAACTTTACCTTAGTAAAAATACAAAAAAACTCTTATCAAAATCATTGCTAGCTTAAATTTTTGAACCAAGCAATCCCTATGATAAAATCGGTGATATCTCACACCCCTCTACTGGATCTTTGGTTTTCCCACTTTCTCGCATAGCACTCATATGGTCGTGTGCTCATCCCTTCGTACAGTTTCTGGGGAGAAACTCCAACACCCATGACATGTGACACCACCTCTTAGTTTTCATAGGTGAAGTTCTTACAACATATTTGCTACTTTTAGAAATGCTTGTTGAACTCAACTGAACTTCATTAAAAGCCCTAGGCTTAACCCGTAATTGGTAGCAACAAACACTAACCATCTCATATGGAACTTACCAAAAATTTAGTGTTGAAACCATTCATTTATCAATGACTTATTCTTACCCATTGAACTCTTTCCCCTGTTGTTCACAAGACTATAGTTGGGTTTTCATCATTTTTTAATCTATTCTTCTAGGAGTTTCAATCCCATCCCTTTTGAAGTGGAGCTTACCAACCTTCTCACAATAGGTTTTGTAAATGGATCTGTTCTCAATTGTCTTAATATATGAGATGCATATGATTACATCATAAATCAATTGTCGCACATATTAATTTCTTAAACTAATATGTCAAGATTTTCCATTATACACACTATTATATGCTCTTGCAAGTGTAGATTGGCTATCACAATGTATTGAAATTGTTGATACCATATATGTGGTAAAAGGGATATCAAACATGAGATCCCTAAGCCACTCGGCATCTTTGGCAATTGCCACTAGAGATATAAATTATGCTTCCATAGTTGAGTGTGATAAACAAATTTTCTTCTTGGATCCCCACGAGATCGCACCTCCTCCAAGAGTTAACACCCAACTGGTGGTCAAGAGATTATTCCCCACTCTCGATATCCAACTAATGTCGGAATATCGTTCAAGTATCCTTAGAAAGCTTGTATAGTGAAGGCTATGCTCTTTAGTACCCTTAAGGTAACGAAGAATTCTCTCAATAGCTTTCCAATACTTGGTAAACCTACTAAGTTTACTAACCACATATGCAATATCTGATCTTGTGCATGAGGGCATACATTAGGCCTCCTATTGCACTTGCATATTCCAATTCAGCCACCGCTCTTCCCTCGTTCTTTTCAAACATCATGTTTGAATTAAATGGTGTATTTGCCTCTTTGATTTTTAGATGACTAAATTTTACAAGCATTTTCTCGACATACTGGGCTTTACTTAATACAAAACCCTTCTATTCCTTCTAACTTTGATACCTAGTATGGTATCCACCTCTCCAAGGTCTTTCATTTTAAAGATAGAAGATAGAAACCTCATCGTTTCTATTATTCCTCTCATGTTATTACTCAAAATCAACATATCATCTACATATAGACACACTAATATGATGTCGTCATCACAAGTCTTAGAGTATAAGCACTTGTATGCACTGTTGTGTCTAAATCCATTTGAAACAATGTCTTTATGAAACTTCTCATGCCATTGTTTTGGATCTTGTTTCCAACTATATAATGATTTGACAAGTCTACATAATTTATGTTCATTTTCTTGAAGAACAAAACATTCTGGTTGTTTCATATAGACCTCCTCCTTAAGATCCCCATTTAGGAATATCGTTTTGACATCCATTTGGCGAACATAAATGTTATATATAGAAGATAAGAAAAATAACAATCTTATAGAAGTAGTTCTTACTACCAGTGTGTAAGTGTCAAAGTAATACATTCCCTCCTTTTGCTATAATCATTTGGATACTAATCTAGCCTTAAAGGCAATCAGTATGGTATTTCCTTCTAATACCCATTTTCTCGTAATTGGTTTTGACCCCTTTGGAAGGTTAACCAACTCCCAAGTGTGGCTTGACATAATTGAATTAATTTCATCATTAATTAACTACTTCCAAAAAGCGGAGTATCTTGAGGACATTGCTTTTTTAAAAATCATGGGATCATCTTCTATTTGAAGTACTATTGGATATTTCCAATTGACTTCCTCATTATTACCTTCAATATGGTACAGTGTCTCTATTTGAGATCACTTCTCACTTGATCCCAAGTCTTTGAGCCTTTGGCTCCTTCTAGGAAATTGTGGTTGCTCAACAACTATTTGTAGGAGTCTCTTCTTGAGGGTATCTAGTTTGTGGTTGTTCTAATAACTTGTTATCATCCCATGACACATTCTCAAAGAACTCAACCTTTCTTGATTCAATTATCACATTAGACTCCAAGTCTAATAATCTATAAGCTTTGCTATTTTGGGTAAAACACACAAATGATCTTATAGCCCTTGGACCCAACCTGGTATTTTTTGGATCTGTGAGCAAGACACCCTCACACTTTAAGATGACCAATGTTTGGTTTCTTTTTGTTCCATAAATCATATGGAGAGATATTGTTTTTATTCATGAGAATAGGATTTAAAATATGGCAAGAAGATAGCAAGACTTCACGCCACAAACTAAAACTCATTAGAACATACTCATTTTGTTGTGGGGTATAAGGGGATGTACATTCTGTTGGTATTAAAAGAGAAAATCAAAGATACACAGTGGGGATGGGGTCATTTTAAATAATTATTAATACCAGCCAAGATCCTATACACATATATATATAAAAAAATATTAAATCACATACAATGAAATTAGGGATTATCTCTTGTAGCCTATCAAGTATCCTCGAATCTTTTTGTATAAAATTAACGATCTTCCTATCCAAGTTCTGAAAGCTCACACCTTGATCCTCTAGATCAATCCTCAAACACACAAGGATGTGTATGGGCACGTAGGATTCAAAAGGTTTATTTATGATCTCTAGATGTACTCAACACATGAGATCTAGAGAGGTTTGATAAAGAGAAGATGAATTGAATAATGTTAAGCTTTAGGAAAACTATCACTTCTATTTCAGAAAGAGAGTCTGACAATTTGTGAAAACAATGACCTTCCTTTTCTTATGAAAAGTATCGTTTATTTTCATTTTTATAAAGAACTAATTTAATTAATCTTTATTTTGTTAAAATAAAACTGATTAATTATAACCTTATTTAATTATTTAATTTAAATAATATTTAACAAAGAATAATTAAATATAAATAATTCAATTAAACAAATTATTTAAAATTCAAAATGCAAATCCCAGGCATAGGAAATCCCTGTGTGTGATGCCACACTCAATGTACAGTGAGTGTGTTGACCACACCATTATGGTTATCCTTAATTTTCTCATTTGTTTATTTAATTAATATTTAAGACAATATATTTATCTCAAAATAAATAGCAGTTAATTCAAAATTAACTTTATCTTAAAATATTAGTTTTAAATAAATAAATATCTTATTCTAAATAAGATAATTATTAATATATTTTTATATATTAATTCAAACAAGGTTAATATTTATTTTAACCTATAGTTTTTTTAAATAACTATATAGTTAAATAATTAATTAATTCAAAATTCATCAATTGTCCATAACTATCACATAATTATTACACTTCCCTGGAAAATTAATTCCATAGCAATTAAGTCCTTCTCTCTACAAATCTTTCTTTTGACATTCTTACCCTTAACAGTATAGGACAGAGGTGGTCTGAGGACCATGAACCTATTATACGAAGCTCCAATAAACCAGATTATTAATTAAACTCTTTAATCCAATAATCTTATTTATTAATTCCAAGATTAGTCCACTATAAATAACAAATTGCACTCTAAGTATTTATAAAATTATATTTACACAGTTTTCTCTTGTAGTCCATTGATATAATCAATAAATGTTGTTATATCCTCCATTTATTGGTTTATTAATTAGAGCTTGTTAAGATTATTGTTTTACCCTTCTAATTACCTCTTGATCCTTAAGTACCATTAATTCACTATTCCGTCCCAAAATTAACCCTTGAGAGAACCAATATTCAATCCCTTAAGAAAGTATGGATTCAATTATTGTAATTCATGTTCCCAACCATTAATGATATTAAATCTCCAAAACAAAAGTCATTAGCCTCATTATACCAAAAAAACTTAACGAGTGAATCAAAAGATCCAATAGACACGAACAAGAGTTCATGCAAACTCAAGATTTAGATCAGAATCAAATCTTTATGTCAACGACATGTTTATAAAAATAATTAATTCTTATCGGTCCTATCATAGAGGATCTCTATTAAATAAAACATCTTTAGTAAGATGTCTATCCACATCAGTAATCTGAATCTAGATCACTTGCATCTCGTATGCTTAGTAAATCGCACTAGTAACCATTCATTAAAGTTTCCTTACTTTAATATGTTACTGACTATTTTATTCATTATATATGATCTTAATTCTCTCGTACTAATACATGACCCATAAAAACTTTGCAGGAAGTGTCTTGGTAAATGAGTCAGCCATGTTATGTTGCGAGGCTATCTTCATAACAGTTACATCACCTCGGAGTACAATCTCTCTAACTAGATGGTATTTCCTTTCTATATGCATTCCTCTCTTGTGGTTTCTTGGTTCTATGGGGTTAGCTGCTGCTCCACTGTTATCGCAGTATAGGATTAATGGCTTATCCATATCTGGAACTACTTCAAGAATAGTCTAGAACTATCTAAATAAAATCGCCTCCTTTTCCACTTCACAAGCTGCTATGTATTTGGCTTCCATGGTTGAATCAACTATGCTTGATTGCTTAATACTCCTACAGACTACAACTCTTTCACAAAGAGTGAACACAGACCTAGACGTTGATTTGCGGCTGTCTATGTTTGATTGGAAATCAGGATTAGTGTATCCAGTAGGGTTCAACTCACCTGCTGAATATACAAGCATATGATCTCTTGTTCTCCTTAGATTTTTTAGAATGAGATTTACTGCAATCTAGTGTTCCAAATATGGATTTGATTTATAATGACTCACAATCCCTACTCCATAGCATATGTCAGGTCTAGTACACAATATGGCATACATTAGACTCCAAACTGCTGAAGCATATGGATACTTTCTCATACCCTCTTCCTCCGGAGGTGTCTTAGGACACTGTACCTTGGAGAGAGTAATTCCAAGTCTAGTCGGTAACTGGCCTTTCCTGAAATTCTCTTTTAATTTAATTTGCCTGAGAATGTGCCAAGAGCTTGTTCTTCCCATCACTTAGGATTTGGATTCCTAAAACATAGATTGCCTCGCCCAAATCTTTCATTTCGAACTTTTCGGCTAACCACTTCTTCACATTTAATAATGTCTCTACATTGTTGCCAATGAGGAGAATGTCATCCACGTATAGAACTAGGAAAACCACTACTTTTCTTTTGATGTATTTGTACACACATGCTTCATCGACATTCTGTTCGAAGTCATATGCTTTCATTTTTTCATTAAAGGTTATATTCCAAGATCTAGATTCTTGCATTAATTCATAAATGGATTTGATCAATTTACACACCTTTTGTTCTTCCCCATTCTTGATGAACCTTTCTGGTTGTATCATATAGATACTTTTGTCAAGATAGCCATTCAAAAAAGTTGTCTTGACGTCTATTTGCCATATCTCATAGTCATAGGTGGTAACAATGGATAAGAGGGTGCGAATGGATGTAAGCATGGCCACAGGAGAAAATGTTTCTTCATAATCAACACATTCTTTCTGACTGTAGCCTTTGGCTAATAGCCTTTCTTTGAAAGTCTCCACTTCCCCATCTACACCTCTTTTCTTCTTGTATATCCATTTCCACCCAATGGGCCTGACATCTTTAGGTGGATCTACAAGTTCCCAGACAGATATGGAATACATAGAATCCATTTCTTGGTTCATGGCTTCATGCCATTTCTCCTTTACAGGATCATCCATTGCCTCTTTGAAGGTTAATGGAACATCCTTGTCTATATCAGAAACATGGACATGTGCCTCATGTTCATAGCGAACAGGTTGTCTCACAATCCTCCCACTACGACGTTGCACTAGGTTTTCATTTCCTGGAAAAGTGGTTTCCTCGTTTTTTTCGTTTATCATTGAATGATGAAGATGCAAGTGATGGAATCTTATCAGTTGTGAGATCCTCCAAAACTACTTTTCTTCGAGGTTTATAATTATTCATATAGTCGTGTTCAAAGAAGGACGTATTTTTTGAAACAAATACCTTTAGTTCCTCGGGATTAACTGCATCTTGTTTCTTGAGCGTAGCCCACAAAAATGTACACTTCAGACCTTGAATCAAGTTTCCCTAATTTAGGTCTAAGAACATGAGTAGGACAGCCCCAAATGCAAAAATTGTGCAAACTACATTTGTTTCCATTCCACAGTTCCAGTGGCATTTTGCTTATGGTCTTTGATGGGACTAAATTCAAAATTTAACTCGCCATTTGAAGTGGATATCCTCAAAATGAGAGAGGAAGTAAGGAGTAGCTTAACATAGACTTGACCATGTCTAACAAAGTTTGGTTTCTTCTTTCAGAAACACCATTTTGTTGTGGCGTTCCTGGTGCTTGGAGTTGGGATAGAATATGATGCTCCAACAAGAAATCTTTGAATTCTAAATCCAAATATTCTCCACCTCAATCAGATTGAAGTGTCTTAAGAGTCTTACCTAACTGCTTCTCAGCCTCATCTTTGAATTCTTGAAACTTAGTAAAGGTTTTAGATTTCCTAAGCATTAAGTAACTATGACCATATCTTAAGTAGTCATCAATAAAAGTGAAAAAGTACTCATACCCACCTCTTGCTTGTACATTGATTGGACCACATACACCGTTGTTGTAACGTCCTAATTTCCCTAATACGACTTAGTGCCTTGATTAGGGGCCAGGAGGGCATTAATTGAATATTATATGCATGTTTGTGATTATATGCATGATTATATCAATTATGTGAGATATATTTTAATTTGAATGCTTTTGCATGTTTAGGTGTATTAAGCGTGCATGTGGGCCTGTTTCTTATTAGAAGGGCATTTTCGTAATTTTGGCCCATTGAGGGTTTATTTGAATATATATGTGTGTTTTATGATTGAGACCAAATTATTATGTGGATATATTTGAGTTATTTGGCACGAGGCGATCCAATGGAGCAAGTTAGCAGTTTAGTCATAACGGAGTCAAATACCCAGCTCTGGTTGAGCCTAGGGGTATTTTGGTCATTTTTTACATTACTCAAATTTATCGTGTAATGGGAAATTACTTGGTGATTGTTTGAAGATATTGGAATTAATGAGGAAAATATGAGGTGTTAATTGAGATTGCGAAAAATGTGGCAAAAGAGTAATTGGCCCTTGAGGGCATTGAAGAGTACATTAGTGGGCAAGGGGCACTTTGGTCCTTTCCTTCCTAGTAGTGACTTAGTAAGTGAGTTCCTTCATAGATAGAAAAACAAAGGAAAACACCAAACTCAGTAGTCCCTATTCTCTCACTCCTTCTCCCTTTGATGAAGCTTTGATTTGGAGTAGAATTCTTGATTTTAAAGGCTTAGGGTGATCATAGAGTTGGGAATTGAGGAAGTACAGTTAGGAAGTGAACTAACAAAGGTAAATTCGAACATAAGTTTTGAGTTTTTTAGTGTGGTTTTTCTGTTGTAGAGCCTCTCTTGAATTATGAGTATCAGTGGTGTTTTGGCTAGGTTTTTGGGGTCTATAAGTTGTTTATGATGTTTGGAAATGTTTGTGGGGTATATTTTCCATTTTGATTTGCAGGGTTTTGGTTCAGAGAAAATGTTCGAAAAACGTTTTCGCAAGGTTGCACTGTCGCCCTCATGAACCCATAGATCAAGGGAGGAGCCTCAAACTGCCTTGGCCTCGTAGCGCTTGTCTAGTAATTTAGGGTACAGGCTCTCTGACCTGTGGAGAGCTACGGTGCTTAGTGAGGGGCGCTGCGGCTCAAATTGGGGGCATTGGCCAAATTAGGTTTCGGGGGGCAGGAACTAAAACCTAAGGGCTCAGGAAGGATTTTACTACCAGGTTTAGTAGAATTCGAGGTCCCAAAGACTAAGACTCGATCCAAATGTCTTTATTTATTCAATATTGATGGATATCACTTATTATGGTTATGACTGGGGTACCACTAGGGCTCGGGACGGGATTGTGCTCAGAGGTCATTGTTAATTAGCTTGTGCTTGGACCAAAGGTAAGAAAACTACACCAAATACGTGATATATGTGATTACTGCTTGGTCCGTTTGTTAAATATAGATATGATTAGGACTCAGGCCCCTGTGAAGGAGAATTGTTATTATTATGCCTTTGATTGCTTGATTAAGTGTAACGCAATGAATAGCTAAGTTTGTTACACTGTGTGCTTATAATGGTGCAAGACTTGCTAATCAAGTCATTTAGTTAAAAATGTGTTACTTAGACTATAGTTTAACTAGGGTTAAAAGATTTCGGTCACAAAAGTTACATATCATATACTCAAACATTCTTTCACATGGGATCCCAAAAGTAATAACGTTTAAAAGACAATTTACAAAATTTCAAGTTAAAAGTACAGCTACTAACCACGTACTCCTCGGCCGTGGCGACTGATTAGCTGACTATGTACATTCAGCCCAAAGCTCTGCAACTCAAGGCTGGTCCACCTTGCCCTTTCCTTTACCTACACCATGTAGCACCCATGAGCCAAGGCTAAGCAAGAAAACGCAATAACAGAGCAAAATCAACAATCAAACAATCAGATAACTCGTACAGTATAACCATATACTCAACAATCCAAACTATTCACATAACCATGCATTCAGCATACTAAGCTGATCAACTCACATTAATAACCAATTCACATGTAATAACCAATTCACATATAATAACCAGGGTCGACGCCCTTAGGTCGCACCATCTATTTATCACACAGACTTCGGCTCGCTTTAACCGAGCTCAGTGAATATCAAGTTGTCCTCAGCTACCAGTGGTCGAGCCGCGCCCTGTGTGCAAATATTGATTCCGGCACTCTTAGGCCATTTATCACATGTCCCATGGCATAATACCATCTATGAAATTGTACAAATATAGGGAGCTCTTAGTCCCAATACAATCACACAACTGGGTGCAGTTTTCTTACCTTTGAATTCCGGTAGGTTTGAGCAATGATGACAACCCTCAAGCATGATCCTTTCCTAGACCTAGTGTAGACCTAGTCACAGTCATAAGTTAGAACCATTACAAAACTTCAATCCCAAAACCTAACCTCAGGACTAATCCCGAGCCCTCGGGAAGCCCTAATTCCACCAAACGGGGTGGTGGAAACAAACCTCGAGCCCTCGGGTAAAAACCCTAAGAAATAACCCAAAAATCCCCTTCTTGAAATAGGGTAGTGCTACAGCGCCCTAAAGTGGGCGCTATAGCGCTATAAACAGAAGAAAAAACGCCCAAATCAACCAAGCCTAGCGCTGTAGCGCCCAAAGGCTAGTGCTACAACGCTAGTTACAGCACTTCAACAGTCTGGTCTTTTTTTCTCCTTCGATTTTCCCTGAGCCAAACCTCTATAGAACCCATCCAAACCTCAACCATACACCAATTTTAGCCCATCATCATCTACATCTCACCACACATGACCCAACAACCTCAATTCTAACCACATGCATCATTAAACAAAGAAAGCAAGCATTGAACTCAAAATTCAAGAACCCGAACCATAAACTTAAAACTAACCCAGCAATCAAGTTGATCAAACTCATAATTTTCTTACATTTGATGGGGAAATCAATTTTATGTTATCCTCCAAACCTTTCCAGCTTTAACCTCCTTAATTGCCAACGCTTAATTCTCCTAACTTCCATCAAAATTAAGTTTCAGAAATCATTTCTAACACAGTTTAGAAAACTCAACAAAACCTTGAGACCTTACCTCAATTAAGTGACAAATCCCTACTAAAACCTCTATCTTCACCAAAGTCTCTAGCCCCAAGCTCCAGCCCAAGTTTTCCTGAGTTAAATATTCAAAATTCCTCAAGAGGTGGTGAAATATGACCAAACCGATTGGAGGAGAAGAGAGTAAGTCTAAGTGTTATGTTTTCTTTTCTTTCTTTCTTCTTTCAGTTTCTACTTCTTTCTAATAATTCTATTAAGTCCTAAAAGTTGAATATAACTTATCCCTTTAAAGTCAAATGACCATATTGCCCTCCCAATTATAACTAAACCTTTAAGTCCTTCTATGGGCATTTTGGTCATTATTCCTAGTTCCCGCTAATTCCTCGAGTGCCCCTATTAATTACCGCTTACATCCCGACACCTAACTAATCAGCAATTATATTCCTCAATATCAAACGGACTCCAATATATTTTCTAAATTCCCAGAAATACCCCCAGACTCACCCCGAGCCAGGTATAAATCCCCGCCATGACTCTTCCGCTAAACAACTCGCTAGGGTCGCCTGGAGTCACAAGTTACAAATATATCCACATAATAATGCAGTCTCAATAATTTATCACAAATATTTACATTGATGCCCTCAACGGGCCAAAATTACGAATATACACTTATAACCTAAACAAGGCCTACATGCATACTAGTACACATAGTCATGCATCACATTTATCCAATTAGTCATATAAGCATTCATTTAATCAATTAAATCACTCATAATCCAGTTATGCCCTCCCGTCACACTAATCAAGGCCCTTAAGCCTTATTAGTAATTTTGGGTCGTTACATTAAGCATGCTTGAATACTCTATATCTAGATAATTGTTAAATGATGTATGTTTGTTTACATTATCTGATTGAAAAAATTCACATATAAGTAACGGACAGCAGTAGAGCGCTAAGCGCCGGTCGAAAGCATTGACTTATATCTCAAGGGCAGTAATAGCGCGTTGAGCGCTAGTCAATATGGTTAGGCTTAATCAAGAGTGTGATATACGCTTGACCGTCCCTGTGGTCATTTTGAAAATAAATCGCTAGGTATGTTGGGCTAGCTCTAAGGTTGGTTATAAAAAGGATAGGGAAACGGGCCCTAGGGAGACTCTATTGTCCTATATCATAGGGAAATGGGCCCCACTGTGACTTATTAGTCATTTGTTTAGAGCAATGGCCTTGGGGTGACTCTATGGTCACGTATTTAGAGCAACGGTGGCCCTCTGTAGTCACTTATTTTGAAAGAATGAATGCATGAGTAGGGTGATTATTGCTGGGCATACTTACTATGATTTTGTAATATGTCATTAACTACTTATGAGAATGTTTAAGTTTTCTTGTTGAGCCTCGGCTCGCGGGTGCTTTGTGCTATAGGTAAGGGGAAAGGGAAGCTAGACCAGCCATGAGTTAGAGAGCTTTGATGGCAATGTCTACACATGCGGCTGCTTGGCCACCACCACCGGGGTTTCTCAGAGGACCTAGGGTCAAACCTTACTTTTCCACTTAGGTCGGTGTGTTGTAACTTTGACTTTTAATTAACCTTTTAAATGTTATTGTGGGATCTAATATATGGAATTAAACATTTTAATCAAATGGTTAATCCTTTTGACCAAAAAGTTTAACCCTAAACCATTAATCACGTTAAGTTACACGTTTATGGCCAAAAGACTCTTATTAGGTAGTCTAGCACTATTTAAAATACACAGTGTAATAGCCTTTGCTATATAGGGCGTTAAAACTTGGTATCAGAGCATGCCAAGGTTAAAGGTTCCTGAAGATTGGTTAGGCATGTACATTTCACTCAGGGTTTGGTAACTATTTATAACTGCTTAAATAGGATATAAATGTCTTATCTTCCTGCCCTATTACGGGGCATGAGATTTTATGATAGGGCTTGGCTCTTGACTGTTAAATGATTGAAAAAGACATGCATGTTACCACTGATATTGCGTGTGAATGTTAAAGAAATGCTTATTAGAGTTATTATATGTATATGTAGGCCAAGAAATGCTTAATAACACTACTAATACTGGTAAATGTTAGAGAAATGCTTATTAGCATCGATATTTGTTTATAAATGCTGGAAAATGCTTATTAGCAATGTTAATTGCTCATAAATGTCACGAAGTGCTTATTAGCACCATGATTGAGTGTGAATATGAACCGATATGATTATCAACAAGATTTTTGAATGTGAATGCTTGTTTGTTCGGTCTTGGACTATAGGGCGGCAAGAGGTATTGTTATTACTACCTAACTGGCCAAATTAATTATTGCAACAAGGTATAAACTTAAAAGTATGCTTCCAGCGCAGTCAAATCTGCTAGTCAGCCAAGGAATACAGGCCGAGAATGAGACCAAAGGTCAGACCTCTCCGCCAGGTCATGAGAACTGGCAGCAAGTGCTTGCCCATACGCATGCCAGGTGACAGGGGCCAAGAGAAGAGATCCAACTAATGTGACCATAACAGGGTATCATAGGGAACATTAAGCTAGAGGTGCCAGCAGTAGTACAACCGTCAGAGGCTTTGAACAGATGGGAACCTCACTACAAAAGGTTTAGAAAGCAGAACCCTCAAGTATTTTAGGGCAATGTACATCCGGCCAAGGCTGAACAGTGGATGAATATGGTTACTGCTATCCTCGATTTCATGAGGGTAGTTGGCAATGAGAGGGTGGCCTGTGCCACATATATGTTTAAAGAGGATGCCCAAATCTTCTGGGAAGTAATATCCCAGACAAGGAACGTGAATACCATTGATTGGGAGGAGTTTAGAATGGTATTCAAGGAAAAGTATTACAATGATCCAGTTAGGGCTACGAAGGCAGAGGAATTAAGTAAGTTGCTACAAGGAAATATGTCAGTGACAGAGTATACACTGAGGTTTGACAGATTAGCCAAGTTTGCTGCAGACTTGGTACCCACTAATGGGACAAGGAAGAAAAAGTTCCTTTGGGGGTTACAACCTACGCATAGCCTGGGATGTTCGCATTACCACCATGCCTGGAGTAGCAACATATGCATAGGTGGTAGGGAAAACCATTACTAAAAAGGGTGCAGAGAACAAACTCTGGCGCGAGAACGCGACCAAGAGAGACACCAGGAGGATGAGACCTCCATTTATGGGATTAGGTAGGGGTGGAGGCCCTAGTGACTAGAAAAGGAAGGCTTCTAATGCCTTTTTAGCTCTAGGCCATGACAGGAGGCCACATAGTATAGAGATAGGCAGCCAGGGTGGCAATGAAGGCTGGAGGACATACCCAAAGTGTGCCAGATGTAGGAGGCACCATGTGGGAGAGTGAGATACTTAAAGAAAGACAGCCTAAGAAGCCCAAGAAGATAGATAGCCTGTCACCAGCTTGGGTGTTTGCTTTGACGCAGGCAAAGGATGAGGCTGAGGCTAGTCCCTCAGTAGTGATAGGTCAGGGTTCTAGTGCTGGAACCTCTTATACTGTTTTGATTGATTCTTGTGGTACACACTCTTTTGTTTCTAGTAGGATAATTGATAGAATGTGTAAACCATGTGATTACTATACTTTGGGGAGTTAGTAGTCTCTAGGATATGGATCAGATAATTTCCAGTGATAGTGGATGGCAGAGAGTTGTCAATTGATCTGATTGAGTTGGTTATGAATGACTTTAACATGATTTTGGGCATGGACTGGTTAGTAAAGTATAGGGCAACCATTGATTTCAAGAAGAAGATCATATCCTTTGAGCCGGAGGGTGAGGATCCCTTTGTATATGGTGGCACTGTGCATGGACCCTGTGCACCCATGATATTAGTATTGAGAGCTAGAGACCTATTGCGAGGTGGTTGCATACAATTCCTTGCTAGTTTGGTAGATACAACTCATGTCTTGCCAATGGTACCAGAAGAGACTAGATTAGTCTGTGAGTTCCTAAATGTGTTTCTAGAGGATTTACCAGGGTTACAAAACAAATCAAGCTATACCTCTTGTAGCATATCAAGTAATCTTGAATCTTTTTGTATAAAATCAACAACCTTCCAATCCAGCAATCTAAAAGCTTACACCCTGATCTTCCAGACCAATCCTCAAACACATAAAGATGTATGTGGGCAAGTAGGATTCAAAATGTTGATTTATGTGACTCTTTATATGTACTAAACACATGAGATCTAGAGTGGTTTGACTGAGAGAAGGTTTAGAATAGTTTAAAGGTTTGAGAAACTATCATTTTAGAGAGAAAGTCTATATTTTTATTCTCAAAATAATAATAAACTTATTTTGAAAGTCATGTACTATAAGACTTATATAAAGATACTTAATCTAATTAAATAATCTTTGTTTTATTAAAAATATAATTCAAATTAAAATTGATCATATATTTACATTTAGTTATTTATTTAAAAAGACTAATTA
Source organism: Humulus lupulus (assembly GCF_963169125.1). NCBI lineage: Eukaryota > Viridiplantae > Streptophyta > Magnoliopsida > Rosales > Cannabaceae > Humulus > Humulus lupulus. The sequence continues at coordinate 147,658,854 of NC_084802.1, read as the reverse complement.
AATAACTAATTAAACAAAATTATTTGAAATTCAAAATTATAATCCCAAGATAAAAATCCCTGAGTTAGGCGCCACACACTGTGCTGCATAGTGTATGTTGCCCAACCTAATCAAGGTTTCCTTGATTTTCTCATTCGTTTGTTTAATCAATCTTTAAGACAATATATTTATCCCAACATAAATATCATTTAATTCAAAATTAAGTTTGCCTTAAAATATCAGTTTTAAATTAAATAAATAAATATCATACTGTAAAAAAGAAATTTATTACTCTCTCTTCATATTAATCCAAATAAGATTAATATTAATTTTAATCAATTACCCATAATTATCACATAATTATTTCCTTGCCCTGGAAAATGAATTCCTTTTTAATTTAGTCCTTTCACTTTACAAATCCTTCTTTTAACATCCTTACCCTTGACAATGTGCCAACAATTTAATACGAAGATCTGGGGACCATGAACCTATAATACGAAGCTCCAATAAACCAAATTATTAATGAAATTCTTTAATCTAATAATCTTATTTATTCATTCCATGATTGCTCCACTATAAATATGGAATTGTACTCTAAGTATTTATAGAATTATATTTACAGAGTTTTCTCTTGTAGTCCATTGATATAATCAATATGTGTAGTATTATCCCCCACTATTGGATCGTCAATTAGAGCTGATCTAAGTTACTATTTTACCCTTCTAATTATCTCTTGATCCTTAAGTATCATTAATTCACTAGCAAATAATTAAACTATAATCTAATTATAGATTTGAGTTGAATAACTATTCAGTTCCAAAATTTACCCTTAAGGGAACAAATATTCGATCCTCTAGGAAAGCATGGATTCCATTATTGTAATTCATTTTGCCAGCCATTCATGATATTGAATCTCCAAAACAAAATTCATTAGCCTCTTTATTCTAAGACACCTTAACGAGTGAATCAAAAGATCCAATAAACATAAACAAGAGTTCATGATTACTTAGGATTTAGACTAATCTACAAATGATCATCTATTATGATAAGAATTAAATTTTTACGTCATATGGCAAACCATACTAGTAACCATTCATTAAAGGTTCCATACTTTAATATGTTACTAACTATTTTATTCAGTATATATGTTCTTAATTCTCTTGTACTAATACAAGATCATATTCTCATAAATGAATAAGGAATTTGCTTGATATTATTATATAATTAATTCAAACAATAATTATAACATTCAAATATAATAAAATTGTACTTTTATTTAAAAGTAATAAAATGTCTTCACATGCTTTTCAGGATTCATTACTAACAATCTCCCACTTGCCCTTAAAGCAAGTGAGGCATCTCTCTTATTCCCATATTGCGCACGTGACCCATGAACGACTTTCCAGGAAGTGTCTTGGTAAACGGGTCAACCAGGTTCTGTTCCAATGGTATCTTCATAACATCCAGATGGTATTTCCTTTCTATATGCTTTCCTCTCTTTTGGCTTCTCAGTTCTTTGGAATTAGCTAATGCACTAGTCTCGTCACAGTAGAAGATTAGTGGCATATCCATATTTGGAACAACTTCCAGATTAGAGTGAAACTTCCTCAACCAAACCGCTTTCGTAGCTACTTCACAAGATGCTATGTATTCGACTTCCATGGTTGATTTAACTATGCAGGATTGTTTAACGCTTCTCGAGATAGCAGCTCCTCCACAAAGAGGGAAAACTGACCCAGATGTAGACTTTTGATTGTCCTTGTCTGATTGGAAATCAGAATCCATGTATCCAGTGGGGTTCAACTCACCCCTGAATATACAAGCACATAATCTCTTGTTCTCCTAAGATACTTGAGAATGTGCTTTACTGTAATCTAGTGTTCCAAACTAGGATTTGATTGATAACAACTTACAATTCCAACTTCATAACATATGTCGGCCTAGTGTACAACATAGCATACATTAGACTCCCAACTGCTGAAGCATAGGGACACCATCTCATATCCTCTTCCTCCTAAGGTGTCTTAGGACATTGTTCCTTGGTGAGAGCAATTCCATGTCTGGTCGGTAACTGACCTTTCTTGAAATTCTCTATAGAGAAAATTTCATGCACCTTATCTATATAATTTTCCTCAAAAAGTGGCAACAGTTTGTTCTTCCTATCCTTTAGGATTTGGATTCCCAGAACATAGATCGCCTCGACCAAATCTTTCATTTGGAATTTTTCAGGATCATCCATTGCCTCTTTAAAGGTTAATGGATCATCCTTGTCTTTATCAAAAACAAGGACATGTGCCTTATGTTCGTAGCGAATAGGTTGTCTCACAATCCTCCCACTATAACGTTGCATCGAGGTTTCTTTTCCATGAATCATGGTTTCCTTTGTTTGTTGTTCATCATTTAATGATGAAGGTGATTGAGATGAAATCTTATCAGCTCTAAGTTCATCCAATACTACCTTCCTCCGAGGTTTATAGTTATTGATACATGTTCAAGGAAGGATGCATTTGTGGAAACAAATACCTTTTGATCCTTGGGACTATAGAATTAACTACCTCTTGTCTGTGGATCATATCAAACAAAAATGCACAGTTCCGACCTTGATTTTTGTTTCCCTGATTTAGGTCTAAGAACATGAGCAGTACAGCCCCAAACGCGAAAATGGTGCAAACTTGGTTTGTTTCCATTCCACAATTCCAGTGGCATTTTTATAATGGTCTTAGATGGGACTACATTGAAATTGTAAGTCTCCGTTTGAAGTGCATACCCCCAGAATGAGAGAGGAAGTGAAGAGTAGCTTAACATAGACCTGACCATGTCCAATAAGGTTCTGTTTCTTCTTTCAAAAACACTGTTTTATTGTGGCGTTCCTGATGCTATGAATTGGAATATAATACCATGCCCTGACAAGAAATCTTTGAATTGTAAATCAAAATATTCTCCTCCTCTATCAGAACGAACTATCTTAAGAGTCTCACCTAACTACTTCTCAGCCTCAGCTTCGAATTATTGAAACTTACCAAAGGTTTCAGATTTCCAAAGCATTAAGTAAGTATGACCATATCTTGAGTAATCATCAATAAAAGTGATGAAGTACCCATACCCACCTATTGTTTGTACATTAATTGGACCACAAACATCGCTATGTACATGCTCCAAAGGTTCTTTGGCTCTATTGCCTTTCCTTGAGAAAGGACTTTGGTCATTTTTCCTTCTAGACAAGAATCAAAAGCCAGAATAGTTCCAAATCTTAGTTTTCTCAAAGGTCCATCTTTTACCGGTTTATCCTATCTAGACCTATATGACCAAGTCTAAGATGCCAAAGATATGTGTCATCCTCGTTTGAAACTTTTTGTCTTTTGTTACCTTGTGGTTTTGCTACATTAAATAATTCTTAATTATTGAGCGTTCGTTCATTTGGTTTGACATATTTTTAAACCATTCTTCAAAATAACAATCGCATTATTACTAAAAGAGATATAAAAAATTTGTTGATGCAACATAGATAAAGAAACTAAATTTATAGAAAATCCAGGAAAAAATTAAACATTATTCAAAACTAAATATTTGTTCCCAAAAATTAAACGGAATATTCCCTTTGCTCTTGCTGAAACGAGCATTCCACTTCCAACTCGCATGGTCACCTCTCCATATGCCAGCTCTTTTGATGACTCAAGTGTCTGTATAGAAGAACAAACATGGTTAGTGACTCCTTAATCTAAAACCCAGGATGACATATCATCTTCGACAACACAAACTTCTAGTACAAGCAAATCATATTTACCTTTCATTTTCAGGTCAGAGTGGAAACATTTTTTTTTTGTTTCTTTCTTCTTGGAGTTGTTGTCATTCTTGTTCTCCTTGGAATTTGGTGCCTTCTTTCCATTTCCTTTGTCTTTATCATTTTTCCTCTTTCTCTTCTTCGATTTCTCCTTAGAGTTTGAAGGTTTCTCCTCTACCACATTTTCCTCAGTATCTTAGGTAATGGATTTGTTAAGAGACTCAAATGTCTGCAGCTCATTCAATAGCTGGGTCATGTTGAATTCCAACTTATTCATAATATAGTTTGTTGTGAATGCATAAAAGGCAAGAGTGAGCAATTCTAGTATGATGCTTACTTGTGTACGATCATCTTTGGTGGCACCATGTATTTCTACTACATGCATCACGTTAATCATGTGCAACACATGTTCACGTACAGAAACACATTTTTTCATATTTGTAGTCATGTAGGTTCTAGTAGCCTCATGTCTACTTTTATCAGATTGTTGCCCAAACATTGCCTGTAGAGAATCCATTATCTCAACTGCAGTTTTCAAGGGTTCTTGCTTCATTCTTCAGAACATCATTCTGTAAGGTATAGTTCCTTGTGAGCAGCGAAAATTGCAATAACGTTGTACAACAAAACTTTTAATATAAACAATCTTTATATAGGATCCTTTAATATGCAATATGTTAATCAATATATAATATGAACATAAAAATAATACGAAATGATTTACCTCTTGTAGCCTATCAAGAATCCTTGAATCTTTTCGTATATATTTTGATCTTCCTATCCTTGATTGAGTACTCACACCAAGATCTTCCAAGACGTTCTCTGCACTTCAAGGTGTGGGTGGACACATAGAGAACAAGGATCAGTTTTTTGAATCAAAAGTATTCTCAACACATGAGACTTTTGATTATAGGCTAGGGAGAATAGGTTTTTTTTTTTTTGTTTTGTGAAAAAGATTATAGTTTTTCTTCTGTATTTCAAACTTGTTTAAAACCTTGTTCTTTCTATTTTCTATCACATAGAATATATAGACATTATTACCATAATAGTCATAATGAAGAAAAATCAATTACCTTTATAATAATAATGATGATAGAAAAAAATCTAACATACCATTTTAATAACCCTTTTAAAATGTTTTAATTAATTATTTAAAAATTAAAAATGAACAACCAATATCTGATCACATTAGATGTGCCACACACATAGAACACTCCAAGCCCTATACGTGTGGCCTATCCCTGAAAAATGGGATTTTGATTTTTTCATGTGTTTTTACTTTTAATTAATAATTAAATATTCTAATAAGGTATCATCCTTTTAAGGAAAAGATAACAACTTAAATTTTGAAATCAAAATTTGAATTTTCATCATCATCATCTTATCATTAATTAAATGAATATAATAATCAAAACAAATTTTCACTATCCATATTTATTTATTCACACTTAAATAAAATAATTGATTAAAATAAATATCTTTTAGTCCTACACAATTTCAAAATTTCACAAATGCAATAATAAATTGGGCAACTTCAATTATCACATAATTGCACATTTATCTCGAAGAATAAATATTCTTTCAAACAGCTCATTCATAGTTTAACTCTTGTATCAACTCTTACCTTGATTTGTGTTGATAGAGCCACCCTAGAGACCTATGAACCAATAATTCCAAGCTCCAATAAATAAAAGACAATTAACCAAAACTCTTTGATTCAATAATCGTATTTATTAATCTCATGATTATTCCAATATAAATATGAGACTGAACTCTTGAGAATGAAAGACATATATTTATGAGTACTTTATTGTAACCACAAAGTGTCCATTAATATAATCATCACATACAAATTAATGCTCTATTGATGATTCAAAATTAAATGGGAATAAAATTATTGTTTTACCCTTTTAATTATATCTTGATTCCTAGTGTCCCATTGACATTACTAGTGAAGGTTAATTCATAGTATGATTATGAATTTGACGTAAATAACCTTTTCGGTTCAAAAATCCAACCAAAAAGGGAATCATCATTCAATCTATAAGAAGGTATAGATTCCATATCGGTTAAAATATGTCCCCAGCCATATATATCATTGAGTCCCCAAAACAATTGTTCTTAGCCTTATCATTTTAACAAACCGTAACGCATGAATCGAAGGATCAAGTAACATATATACGAGTTCATAGTAACTTCAGGATTAAGATCAGTTTGTATATGATCATCAGTTGATGTGTTTTATAATACTATGAAATGATATTTAAAAAATTATTATGAAAACACATCTTGTCCAGTTCTACATACTCTCAGCCCACAAAGTACCTACACTAAAGTGTCCTACTACACTAGTAACCCAGATCTAGGTCACATGTTTTAATAATACTAGTGGACCGTACTAGCAGTAATTAATCTAAAGATTCCATAACTTTATTTATTGCGAACTATATAAGTTATTTATCTCAGTCTTGGTCCTCTTATACCAATATGAGATTGTACATAAGTTACATATATATAATAATTCAATTCATTTATTTATTTCAATAAAACCATTGTCTACTACAATTTCTTTTAGGGCACAATTCCCAACACATTCATGCTCATAAGCGTGTAACACTTTGCCTTATTGTTTGATTGAATCCAGGACTCATACTTGTCCCGAACATTCTTCAGGGCAGTGCCAGCGGGCTCTTTAGGACATTCCTCAATTAGGACAAATTTGATGTTCTCACAGATTAACATAAGATTTATATTTGATTTCCATCTTATAAAATTATCACCATTAATTTTTTCAAGTGATAGTAAAGCAGTTAATTGATTGCCACCATTCGTCATTACTGAAATAAATAAAATAGAATAATATTATCATTTGAAAAAATATCAATGTTTTTGAAAGTATACATGATTCATGAATGCAACAATTAAAACACATAAATTAACATTTACTTTTCCACGATAAAACTAGCCAACAAATATAGTGTCGCCTTAGGGTTGGTCAAGTTAAATTCATACAGCTTAGAAGACAATCTTATCTTTATAATTTAAAACTTAAAATAACTCTTTATTATCGCTTTTAAATATAAAGTACCACTGGTTTGTTTAAGATGCAATTATCCACTGCAAAAGCTTAATTGCATCTTTGTAATTGTAACATATTATTTCGGAATTCATGACATAACTTAGAGAGTGCCGCCTAAGAGTCGGTCATCCTAAAATACATCACTCATTCCTATCCTCGTAAGAAGACAACCTTGGTAATAATATGTCCTGAAACCTTCCTTAGGGGGACGAAAAAAAAGCCGCCTCGAGGCTCTATTCATATCTCACGGTGTTGTACTAATAATGGAGACCATAGGTCACATAGAGATGTTCACCCTCTCCCACTTAATATTTTAGATTAAATATGTTTTATTAAACTAATCAATTAATTATTGGTTTATTAATAACCTAATGAATGCAATTAATTAAAAAATACATCTATAATTATAAAAGAGTTTGTTTCTGTAATTAATGTGATTTATAATTAATGTGATGTAACGACCCAACATCGCTAATAAGGTTTCAGGGCTTTGATTAGTGTGCCAGGAAGGCATAATTGGTATGTATGTGAATGAATGATTAAATGCATGATTATATGGCATGCATGATTAAATGAGTATATGGATATGATTAGATGCATGTTTATGAGTATTGAATATGCGTGTGGGCCCTATTTTTTTTAAGGGCATGTTTGTAATTTTGGCCTGTTGAGGGCATAAATATAATTATTTGAGATAAATTGTTGAGACCACATTATTATCTAGATATATTTGTAGCTTGTGACTCAAGGCGATCCTAGTGAGCAATTTGGGCGGAAAAGTCACTGCGGGAATTTATACCCGGCTTGGGAGAGCTCGGGGGTATTTCTGGGAAATATATTGGAGATTATTTGATATTAAGGAAAATAATTGATGGCTAGTTAGAAGTTGGGATGTAAACGATAGTGAATAGGGACACTTAAAGAATTAGCGGGAATTGGGAGAAATGACCAAAATACCCTTAGAATGTTTAAAAGCATGGTTTTAATTAGGAGGGCAATATGGTCTTTTGGTGTTTAAAATCAGAGATAAGTGTTATACTGCTTTATGGATTTAGTGGAAGCTGTGGAAAGTCTTAGAAGTTAAAGGAAAGAAAAGAGAAGTAAATAAAGAAGGAAAAACAAGGTATACGGTATATCTCTTTCTCTCTCTCGGTTGGGTCATCTCCTCACAATTTCTAGAGGAATTTGAAGCTATAAATTCAGAGGGAGTCATAGCTAAGCTTTGGAACCTTGATCCTTGAAGAAGTTGCAGAGGGTTAGTAGGGATTAACCATCAAATTAAGGTAAGGCTTAAAGAGTTTAGTCTGAGTTTTTCTGGTTTTGATGAGTTATACTTGAATTGAGATTTGGATGGGAATTCTAGGGAATTTAGCTTGAAGAATTGAGGAGTTAAAGGCTGGAAGGATACTAAGGGTAACCCAAGGTCGAATTCCCCACTTGAGGTAAGAAATTCTAAGATTGAACACTTGAATTTCTGGGCTGTTCTAATTTTCTGGTTGAGTTCTTGAGTCTTGGAGTCAAATCTTGTTTTCTTTGTTTAAAGGTGCATGTGGCTAGGTTTTGGGTTATTGGGTCATGTGGGGTGAGATATAGATGACGGTAGGCTCATTTTGGAGTATGGTTGAGGTTTGGAGGAGTTTTGGTGGGTTTTGGATTGAGGAAATTCGAAGGAGACAAATTTGGGAAATTGGGTGTTGTAATTAGCGCTGTAGCGCTAGCCTTTGGGCTATAGCGCTAGGCCAAGGTTGTTTGGGTGATTTGGCTATGTTTGTAGCGCTCCAGCGCCGACTTTGTGGCATTGTAGCACTACCCTGTTTCCAAAAGGGGATTTTTTGTTATTTCTTAGGGTTTTTCCTAGGGGCTCGGGGTTTGATTCCACCACCCCATTTGGTGGAATTAGGGCTTCCCGACGGCTTGAGATTGGTCCCGAGGTTAGCTTTTTATATTGAAGTTTAGTGATGGATTCTAATTCATGGCTGTGACTAGGTGAATGCTAGGGCTCGAACGGGATCATGCTTGAAGGTCAATTTCGCTAGTTAAAGCTATCGGAATCTAAGGAAAGAAAACTGCACCCGGTTAGGTGGTTATGTTGGGACTAAGTGTTCCCTATATTTGTAGACATTACGGTATGATTGTGATATGTGATTGTACAAGGACTAAGAGTTCCTTATATTTGTATATAGTGTCATGAGGTGGTATTACACCACGGGGACATATGATAAATGGCCTAAGTGTGTCGGAATCTCGGGGCGGCCTAAGTGAGTCGAAGACAGTGGGTTAAGCAGAGGGTGCGGCCTAAGGGTGCCGACCCTGAGTATCATTTGATGGTTATGATAAATTGTTGATTATGAATGTGATTATTGTTGTTAACCTAATAAATATTATATGTTGATTATCTGGATGACAAATTGTTAATTTGTGGTTTGTTATTACTGAATAGGTGAAAGTTATGATCAGTTGATTACTTGGTTATGCTTGTGGAATATTTTATTATTGATATTGATCATGCTGTGATATTATGTTTTCTTACTGGGTCTCGGCTCATGGGTGCTACGTGGTGTAGGTAAAGGCAAGGTTTTCGTGGTTCAGCCATGAGTTGGAGAGCTCTGGGAGCGAGGCGTACATTGTCAGCTATTCGAGGGTTTGTATAGGGACGAAAACGTAAAATGTAATTTTGCCATTAGAGTGGCCATGGTTATTTATAACTTTTGGAAATTTTGTAAACATGTCTTTTAAACCCTGTTTTGGGATCCCATGTACTAAACATTCATTTTATATGAAATTTTTTCTGTTTTTAACTAAAACCTTTTAATCTTTACCTAATTACGACTTTTGGACCACATTTTCATCTTTATAACTTGATTAGGAAGTCTTGCACATTCATATACACACACTGTAACGGTCTTGGCTATCCAAGGCATTACTACTTGGTATCAGAGGGTCCTAGGTTTAAGGTTTCTTGGCTGGACATGTACACTCACCGCTAAAGATAAGCTTGACTCAGGGTTTCGTAATTGAATACATGAGATTATATTCTTAAGTGCTTGAATGGAATATGAATGCATTAATTTGCGTGAGCAATAGGAAGCATGAGATTCAGATAGGGCCTGGCCCTTGACTGCTGTGTGGTGATATCGAGGCGTGCTGATTAGCATTGCTATTGAATGTGGATGGATATTTGAATAACAGTTTGTATATTGATTACATGTGGTTAATTGGTTAAATTGAATTTACATGTTTTATTCTGTTTATTGGTATATGGAAAGCATGATGAACATGAATATATTTAGTAGCAATGAAATTGTGATCTGAGGCATAGTAATGTGGATTAATGTTTGTTATGCATATTGTTATGGCTATTGTGATTGTTTGGACCTGCCCGTGGAATGGTTCTGGATTTGAACATAAGGGCTGAGGGGTTTAGTTAATAATGGCTGGTGAATTCAGACTGTTTGTGCTCAGAATGGTTAAATGGACTTGGTAATGATATGGTAGGGGTTGCAGATGATAGCTAGGGATTGGAACCCTCCATCTGCCCCTGAAGGTTGCAGCAGACATTTGCTGGTAAGTGGGTAAGCTGTGAGCTCTGATAGAGGAGACTAGATGGGTGAAGCAGTGGGTTCTTCTGGGAAAAGAGCTGCTTTGTATAGTGTAACAGCAAAGGCGCCAGTGTTTGTTGACTTAAAGGTACAGACATATTAGAGTAATATATGGAATGCCTCAAAGGTATAACTCCCTGGTTTTGAGGAAGGGTTGGAGTTACCTAGGAATTGAGTACTAGATGAGCATAGCTAATTCCATCCTTGATTACATGAAGATGATAGGTCGTGACAGAGCGGTTGTGTCAAGTAGTTGTGGCAAAAGGATGCATAGAAATGGTACCCCAGACCCGAAGTGATAACATGATGGGTTGGGGGGCGGGGGGGGGGGGGACTCGGACAGAGATGTGATATAAGAGGTTACTATGAAGTGGTTGGGGCTATGGGAACTAATAAGTTCATGAATATGATTTGGAATGGTAAGACAACAACAGAGTATGTCATCAAGTTTGGTGAGTTAGTCAATCTTCTTTGGAAGTTGACACAAGCGGATGTAACCAGAAATGATGACTCATTTAAGGATTTAACTCTGGGATGACCCAGATCATCAGGGTCGCTCCGGTTCATGAGGTTTTTATCGATGCCTGGGCAGCAGGGGCGGCCATGGTATCCGAGATATAAGGAATGAAGTATAGAGCATGAGCGTTGAAGGGCAAGAAATGTGGATGACGGTGTTCCCATTGGTGGAACTTGGTCAGGGCAGATACCCAGTAATCGGAATAAAACAACCACTAACTGTTGTTTGTCTTTTGGTTTTGATAGGAAGGGGTATAGTTTACAGAATAGCCATCAAGACAGTGATAAGGTTTAGTGAAGATTCATCAGTATGCACTAGATGCAGGAGATGGCAATTGGAAAGATGCCAGATAAGGGCACATAATCTATATGAAATAATTCAGTACGTTAGGATAGATTAGGGATTGCCTAGGACTAAAGAATGGAAGACTGGAATGTCTTGTTACATTTGAAGCCTGAGGATAGTTCCTCGGAGGTTACAGGTTGACTTGATAATCCTCGTTCTTTGTTGCATAATGGGCTGAAAGAGTTCGGCGTTGCGTATCTTCCAGAAAAGATTCGGATATGAAATACATGCCTCAAGGTTGTTATACAAGTGGGTAGAAATATTTGTGTTTGTTGGGGATGAATTAGAAACTTCTAAGAGAAGAGTTGGAATGTAACTGATAAAAAGGTTCGTGGTGAAAGTAATTGAGCTCGTCATAGGAGAGCTAATTTGTTAAGAGATAACTATGGATTGCGAGGGACATTAGTTGAAGTATATAAATTGGATTGATTAGAAACTAAAGTGATCAGTAGGGATTCAGATGGGTATGTAAGGAATTGTTGAGTACACTTTGGGAGTCGGCTAAGGACAGATCCAGTATCAGGGACAGTGCAAAGAGTGGTATTAGTTGGCAGAAAGAATTACTAGTTCAGCAGAGGGAGTATCTGGTTTAGGGATGGATTGGACAGAGCGTCGTACCATGGAATTTGTTGTTATCATCTGTTAAGGATGAAGAGTTTAAATGCCTGGTCATAAGAAAGGACAATGTCTTCAGGAATTGATATTCGATCTGGTTATAACCAGCTGAGGATCAAGGAAAGAGACATTTCAGGAATTATCACTTGTATCCAGTGGGGTGTGATGGATTACCAGTAGAGATTCTTAACTGACGTAAGCCTCAACAACACAGGTAAGTTTAACAATCAGAGAGTACAGGAAGGATATGAATAAGTCACATCTAGGTTCGTCAAGGATGCGTTGAACTACTTTTCAGCTAGAAGCAAAATGTGAACGACTACTAAACTGACAATACTAAGACTGAAGAAGCAAGGTAACAGGTAAGGCTCTACAAGATGTCGATTAAAATTTCGCCAAGGTTATTCAAGGTCATGCTACAGGTCGAGAAGGGATTAGGTATGAAGAGGTTCAGTTAGAAGCCACAGAGAGATTATTGAGGAACGTCTGAAGGAGAATAAGCACAACGAGACTGGTGAACATGTCTTCTGCCACACAAAGATCTTTGGAGGATGACCGTATCAGATATTAAAATGACAAAAGAACTTAAGGGTAGACTGAACGGACAACTTTGTATCATATTTTCAGAAGACAGAATTAGAATTGGTTAACACCCCGTAATATAGAAGTCTGTGCGTAGTAGATGGTTACAGAAGGTTAGTATGGGGACCTTGACCTTGTTTTAAAAACATAAAACTGTAGGCAGCACATCAAGTTTGAGACACACCCAGATAAAGATTGAAGAGATGATTGTATGAGCCTTGCGGTAGGTGAAAGAAATAGAAACATAGTCAGTGTACAGAGAATATTCAATTGATAGTGAAGGTAGAGCATAAGAGATTTAAGAGCTTGGTTGTCTGTAAAGGAATAATCTTGAGACCAGGATCAGGTGAAACCTATTGGGTAATTTACATTGGAAATCTTTGATTGCACAAGAGGAAAATTAATTTGGAAGTCGATCTCTTTTTGGGGATTTGTATGGTGTCGGTGATGGATTGTGGATAGGTATATGTCCCAATGGGCAATGAAATTCAGGAAGAGGATTTAATGAGAATGGTTAAGAAACCTATCATTGTGATATGAGTTAAGAAATAAAGATCAGATGAGTGATCCGATGGAACCCGATGTTGAGGTGAAGATCTTAAAGGTAACATGGTATAGTAACGAATCGTTGGTGTGGACCACGTTGAACTATAAGTAGGGTCGTTGTACGTGAAAGGTTATAACTCAGCAGATTGAGTTAACACAGTTTGGTTCGTATGAATGAGTGACATGGCGTGACAATTTATGATAATGGGTTGAGACTCTTTAAATCTCCAGGTTCTAGAAAGAAAATTAGAGAACGAAGGGGATACGATTGGATTTTAGGATTGATGACTATTTTATGAATATGTAGTGTTTTGAATATTAAGAAACGTATAGTCCTTTGGTGAGCAGCCACAGTGATGAATGTTAGCTTGCGGGAGAGGTGACAGAGTATAAGACATGGTAAGATAGGAGGCATGTGGTGCTGATTCTAAGTGAGAAAATGAAAGACAACGAGTATTATGGTTCAGTATTGGTTTAGGAGGAAAACCAACAAAGTTCTGAGAATCATTAGGGCAGGATCATCTGCCTATCTGAGAGGACATAAGGGTTTGCAAGAATCAAGTGTCAGAACACAAAACTCCAGAATGAAAGACTTGTAAGTCTCCAAGCAGTGCAGACAAGAAAGAGTATATGGTAGGAGGAAGAAAAAAGGGAGTTTGATTCCCGGTTTAACCAGAATTATGAGATCGTACCAAGAATTAGGCCAGGAGCCTACAAGTTTGTCTTACCCTAGTATGGGTAATGGCTTATGAGTTTTATTAGTGTCAATAACATGACGGAAAATGATCACTGATGGATTGAGTAGACTCTGGGGTTTAGCAGAGTTTTGAAGTGAGAAAAGGTTACTGAGATTACAGTTATAAGATAAGATCATATGGAACAAGACTGTCACTCTAGCAAGAGTGTTATTACGGGATAAAAAGTAGAGAATTAGAATCTGGAGGTATAGTCAGAGGTATGGGAGTTGTCACCTGATGGGTGTTCGAAAAAATTTCGAGGACGAAATTGTTATAAGGAGGGGATAGTTGTAACGACCAAAAATCACTAATAAGGTTTAAGGGCCTTGATTAGTGTGACAGGAAGGCATAATTGGTATCTATGTGAATGAATGATTAAATGCATGATTAAATGAGTATATGGATATGATTAGATGCATGTTTATGAGCATTGAATATGTGTGTGGGCCCTATTTTTTTTTTAAGGGCATGTTTGTATTTTTGGCCCATTGAGGGCATAAATGTAATTATTTGTGATAAATTGTTGAGACCACATTATTATGTGGATATATTTGTAGCTTGTGACTCAAGGCGATCTTAGTGAGCGGTTTGGGCAGAAAAGTCACGGCAGAAATTTATACCTGACTCGAGAGAGCTCGGGGGTATTTCTGGGAAATATATTGGAGATTATTTGATATTAAGGAAAATAATTGATGCCTAGTTAGGTGTCAGGATGTAAACGATAGTTAATAGGGACACTTGAAGAATTAGCGAGAATTGGGAGCAATGACTAAAATACCCTTAGAATGTTTAAAAGCTTGGTTTTAATTGGGAGGGAAATATGGTCTTTTGGTGTTTAAAATCAGAGATAAGTGTTATACTGCTTTATGGCTTTAGTGGAAGCTGTAGAAAATCTTAGAAGTTAAATGACAGAAAAGAGAAGGAAAAATAGGGTATATGGTATATCTCTCTCTGTCTCTCAGTTAGGTCATCTCTTGACCATTTCTAGAGGAATTTGAAGATGTAAATTCAGAGGGAGTCATAGCTAAGCTTTGGAACCTTGATCCTTGAAGAAGTTGTAGAGGGTTAGCTGGGATTAACCATCAAATTAAGGTAACGATTAAAGAGTTTAGTCTGAGTTTTTCTGGTTTTGATGAGTTGTGCTTGAATTGAGTTTTGGATGGGAATTATAGGGAATTAAGCTTGAAGAATTGAGGAGCTAAAGGCTGGAAGGATACTAAGGGTAACCCAAGGTTGAATTCCCCACTTGAGGTAAGAAATTCTGAGCTTGAACACTTGAATTTCTGGGCTGTTCTATTTTTCTGGTTGAGTTCTTGAGTCTTGGAGTCAAATCTTGTTTTATTTGTTTAAAGGTGAATGTGGCTAAGTTTTGGGTTATTGGGTCATGTGGGTTGGATATAGATGATGGTAGGCTCATTTTAGAGTATGGTTGAGGTTTGGAGGTGTTTTGGTGGGTTTTGGTTCGAGGAAATTCGAAGGAGACAAATCTGGGAAGTTGGGTGTTGTAACTAGCATTGTAGCGCTAGCCTTTGGGCTATAGCGCTAGGCCAAGGTTGTTTGGGTGATTTGGCTCTGTTTGTAGCGATACAACACCCACTTTGTGGCGCTGTAGTGCTACCTTGTTTCCAGAAGGGGATTTTTGGGTTATTTCTTAAGGTTTTTGCCCGGGGGCTCGGGGTTTGATTCCACCACCCCGTTTGGTGGAATTATGGCTTCCCGAGGGCTTGGGATTAGTCCCGAGATTATGTTTTGGTATTGAAGTTTAGTGATGGATTCTAATTCATTGTTTTGACTAGGTGAATGCTAGGGCCCGGACTGGATTGAGTTTGAAGGTCAATTTCGCTAGTCAAAGCTATCGGAATCTAAGGTAAGAAAACTGCACCCGGTTAGGTCGTTATGTTGGGACTAAGTGTTCCCTATATTTTTAGACATTACTGTATGATTGTGATATGTGATTGTACTGGGACTAAGAGATCCTTATATTTGTATATAATGTCATAAGGTAGTATTACGCAACAGGGACATATGATAAACGACCAAAGAGTGTCGGAATTAATATTTGCGCACAGGGCACGACTCAGCCACTTGTACCTGAGGACAGATTATTAATCACTGAGCTCGCTTAAGCTGGCCAGAGTCAGTGGGTATAAAACTGGGGGTGGCCTAAGTGAGCCGAAGACAGTGGGTTAAACAGAGGGTGCGGCCTAAGGGCGCCGATCCTGAGTTTCATTTGATGGCTGTGATAAATTGTTGATTATGAATGTGATTATTGTTGTTAACCTGATGAATATGATATGTTGATTATCTGGATGACAAATTGTTAATTTGTCGTTTGTTATCACTGAATAGGTGAAAGTTATGATCTATTGATTACTTGGTTATGCTTGTGAAATATTTGATTATTAATATTGATCATGCTGTGATATTATGTTTTCTAGCTGGGCCTCGGCTCACAGGTGCTACGTGGTGCAGGTAGAGGCAAGGGTTTGGTGGTTCATCCATGAGTTGGAGAGCTTTGGGGGCGAGGTGTACATTGTCAGCTGTTCGGTCGCCACGGTCAAGGGTTTGTACAAGGACGAAAACTTAAATTGTAATTTTGCCATTAGAGTGGCCATGGTTATTTATAACTTTTGGAATTTTTGTAAACATGTCTTTTAAATCCTGTTTTGGGATCCCATGTTCTAAACATTCATTTTATATGAAAAATTATTTGTTTATAACTAAAACCTTTTAATCTTTACCTAACTACGACTTTAGGACCACGTTTTCAACTTTATAACTTGATTAGCAAGTCTTGCACCTTCATAAACACACAGTGTAACTGTATTGGCTATCTAGGGCGTTACTTATGATCTAGATAATTACCCATTGCATTCATCTAACTTTGCTAAAATACTTTTTACATAAAGTTGGTTATCTCAAAGGCCTATAAAATTCTATTTCCTTTATTATGGTGTCAGTTACCAAGTTTTAACTAATTTAGTACTTAGTAGTTTACAGGCAATTGGTTTCTCCAAAAAAATTCATATAAACAAATAGGGCAATCGTAGAGAATCATGTTTTTAAAAGATGCATGATTAATGAGAAACTTTCTGGCGTTTCATGAATGGCATGTAATTAACTAATGCATGATCATGTAATCAATCAAACATTAATGAACATTTATTTAAATAAATAAACAATAAATGATGAACCGAGTACTATTGGGTATTTCTAAAATTTACAACCCTTAAAAAATTAGAAATAAAATTTCAATCTAAGCCTGTGTAGCTTACAAGACTCTCCAAGAAACCACTTCTCATTTAGGCTTTCTGGCTAATCTTTAGGAACTTTGTTATGCACATCCTATTAATTAGAAACTTACATTCTAATGAATTTATTTAATTAAAACTAACTTTGAATTAAATAACCATTTTTGTCATTTTTTTTAATTTAGTTGAATTTAAGTAATTAAAAAATGAAATTCAAATAATTATTTAAACGTAAGATTTTAAAAGATCTTAATCAACTAAAAGATATTTTATTTTCTAATAAAATAAAATAAGATAATTAAACTTTTAAATTCATATAATTTAAAATTAATTAAATAAAAGATATTGCACAAAATTAGGAATTAGGGTTTGGCCACCAAGATTGGTGCCTAGCCATCTTAGAGCCGGTGGCACGATCGATCCTTAGGCTCGGGTTCATGGCTGCAGTAGGGGCTCGGCACTAGGTGTTGGGTGCACTGCAGGAACGCGCGCGACATGAGACTAGGGAGCAGGGGCGCGGCTGGGCGTGTGCGCGTAGGAGCAAGGGCTCGTGAGCCTTGGCGTGCGTGCGAGAGTAGGTTCTCAGGAGCCTAGGCGTGTGCGCAGCTAGGGCTCGGGCCTGTCCCGAGACTGGTGCATGCGGCTGGGCTTGGGTTCTTCTCATCTCTTGTGTATATAATTTTCAAATACATACTTCACAAATAAAATTTACAAAATACCTATGCCCTTTATGGCTTACACAAGATCTAGAAGAACAATAAAATTCATAACCCAATAGCACTATATAATTAACGATCCATCATTCAACCAAACATTCAAAAAACATATCCATCAATTAAATATACAAATCAACATACATATAACAAATGCGAGAAACCAAGATAGTGCTTAATATATATATATATGTATAGATTGCTCTGGTACCAATTGTTGGTATTAAATTATCAAATCAGAGGTACACAGCAAAATAATTAGACCCATTTTAATAAATATTAATACCAGCTAGGATTATATGCATATGTAAATATTAAATCACATACAAAACAAATCAGTCATTACCTCTTGTACCTTATCAAGTGTTCTTGAATCTTTTTGTATAAAATCAACGATCTTGAAATCCAACAATCTGAAATCTCACACCCTGATCTTCTAGACCAATCCTCAAACACACAAGGGCGTGTGTGGGCAGGTAGGATTAAAAAGGTTGCTTTATGTGCCTCTCTAGATGTACTCAACACATGAGATCTAGAGAGGTTTGACTGAGACAAGGTTTAGAATAGTTTTCAGGTATTGAGAAAACTATCGCTTTAGAGAGGGAGAGTCTATATTTTTATTCTCAAAATAATAATAAAGCTTATTCTGAAAATCACGTACAATCAGACTTTTGTAAAAATATTTAATCTAATTATATAATCCTTATTTTATTAAAAATATAATTTAAATTAAAATTGATCATATATTTAAATCATATTTATAAAGAATAATTAAATATTGATTCAATAAAATTATTTAAAATTCAAAATTCAAATCATAGGGATAAAAATCCCTGAGTTAGGCGGCACACACTGTGTTGCACAGTGTGTGTCGCCCAACCTAATCAAGTTTGTAATGCCCCAAATTTCCTAATGAGGTTTAGGACCTTGATTAGGAGGTCAGGAGGGTCATAATTGATTTATTATGCTATTTAATGATTATATGCATGTTTATGTGAATTATATTATTATATGATGGTAAATGAATGCATATGGGTTCATTTTTAATTATAAGGGCATTTTGGAAGTTTTGCTCATTGAGGGCGTGATTGTGTATTTTCATGCATGTGGGTGAATTATAAATAATACCACGTTATATGTGGATTTGTTCGAGCCATTCAGCATGAGACGATCATGGAATGCAAGTTTTTGGTCTAGTCATAACGGGATTAAGTTTGGGGATTAGAGTGAGTCTCGGGGTAATTTGGTGATTAGAATGTTGCCAGGAATTAAAGGGTAACGAGATATGAATTATTGGTATTTGAGAATATCGAGAATAACGGGAATTGGAGGGTGTCAATTATAAATAACGAGATAGGCAGGAAAGGACGGTTTTGCCCTTGGTGGTTGTTAAGGATTTTAATTAGACTCAAGGGCACTATGGTCTATTCACCCTAAGGATATATGTCAATCCTTAATGCTGTAGAAAATGTAAGAAAACAGAGCATCATCATCCTCATCTCTCTCCCTCATCCGTACACCATTTCTCCTCCTTCTTCCTTTCAATTTTTGAGACCCAATTTTAGGATCCAAGCTAGGAGTGTAAGGCTTGAGGGCTTAGGACCTTGGTTCAATCATTGAAGGGGATCCAAATCAAGCTTGAGGTAAGAAATTCAGCCATGAAAGTCTTGTTATACCCTGTTTTTCTAATAAGTTTTCAGTTGAGGATTTTGATGTGTTAGTTAGGAATTTATTGAAGTTCTTGAGTTTGGTTGCTTGGGTTTTGATGAGGGTGTGATGTAGATGATGTTTAGGGCTTGAATTGGGTGTTTGGGTGATGTTTTAGATTGATTTGGATGCTTGGTTTTCAAGGGTGATTGCAGGGGAGAAGACCAGAATTTTCTCTGGTTTGCTGATGGCGCCCCAGCGCCATTCCTTGCACCCCAGTGCCACTAGGCAGCACCCCAGTGCTAGTGAATTTTCCAGCAAGCCTATTTTAGGGCTCGGGGTGACTTTTAAGGCTCGGGGGTTTGTTCCTTTACCCATTTTCAGTAGATTGGGAGTCCCGAGAGTGCGAGATGGATCTCAGGAGTGAGGTTTTAGATTGTAAACCTTTTTATGATTTATTTTATTTATGGGATTCCATATTTGGTTATGACTAGGTGACCGCTAAAGGATTAATGGATTGATTGTTCTCAAGGGTTGTTCTTTTACTAATTCTTGCCCCCTGTGTATATGACATGCATGATTGTTGTTGAGGCATGTTGGTTGATAAATGTGGACATTGATTGCATATTAAATTCTAGCGGATATTGTTTACTTGTCTATTGTACTGACTAGTCAGGGATACTGGCCTAAGAGTCAGAAATGGCATAAGCATCCTGAACGCAGGGCCAAATGAAGATTAGATCTAATCGATATTAGCGTTGAATGACTCTAAGACATTAATGCTAGACAGACCCTAAGGTCGATTAAACCTATAATCGCTTGGCTTGTCTAGGACTAGTTACTCAGAGCTAGGGCCAAAGGCCTAGGTGACTGCTTGTCACATGGCTAGGGAACAGTCTTCCATAGTTATGACTCTAGAGTCGTGAGGAAGGTTATGTTGGTGACTAGTCATCATGCACCTATCCTGTTTAAGCTAGTGAAAGGTTCACTTATCTATAAAGCCCTGGTGACCCTATCGTGACATGGCTATTGGGAATAAACCCACCTCAGTGACTATTACAACTGTCACTCTTCTATTTGGGGCTAAAAGCCCTGTATGATTATTATGATAATTGATTGATGTGTTATACTCAGAATTACGTGGACTCATTTGCCTGCTTGAATAGGGCTATATCTGCTAGGCGTGTGCCTTATGATTTGATGACATGCTATTACTGTTCATGAGCATATTAAGTTTTCTTACTGGGCTTCGACTCACGAGTGTAAGGAGGTCCAGGTAAAGGCAAAAGAAAGCTGGACCATCCTTGAGTTGGAGAGCTTAGGTGACGATGTGTAGATATGCAGCTGCTCGACCACCACGGCCGAGGTTTGAAGGGGAACTAGGGTTAAACACTGTTTTGCCGCTTAGATCGGCTGGTTGTAAATATTTTCTTGTAATAGACCTTTAAATTACCGTTTTACCCTTCCAATTAATTCTTGATCCTTAAGTGCCATTAATTCACCAGTGAATAATTAATCTGTAATCTAATTATAGATTTGAGCTTAATAACTATTCAGTACTAGAATTAACCCTTGAGGGAACAAATATTCGATCTGTTAGGAAAGCATGGATTCCATTATTGTAATTCATGTACCCAGTCATTCATGATATTGAATCTCCAAAACAAAATTCATTAGTCTCATTATTCTTATAGAACTTAATGAGTAAATAGAAAGATCCAATAAACATAATCAGGAGTTCATGAATAATCAAGATTAAAATTGATCTACAAATGATAATCTATTGTGATATGAATTAAATCTTTACGTCAAACGACAAGTTTATAAAGATAATTAATTCTCATCGGTCCTGTCATATATAATCTCTATTATTTACAAAACCTTTACTAAGATGTCTATCCACATCAGTAATCTGAATCAAGATTACTCGCATCTCGTACGCTTAGCGAACCGTACTAGTAGTCATTCGTTAAGGATTCCATACTTTAATATGTTATTGACTATATTATTCATTATATATGATCTTAATTCTCACGTATTAATACAAGATCATATTCTCATAAACGACTAGGGAATTTTCTTGATATTACTATATAATTAAATTAAACAACAATTATAACATTCAAATATAATAAAATTGTACTTTTATTTAAAAACAATAAAATGTCTTTACATGCTTTTAGGGCATCACTCCTAACATGTCAAGGATTGCTACCCCACTGATGGAACTGACATGCAAGAAACAGAAGTTTGCGTGGTCAGATTAGTGTGAGAAGAACTTCTAGGAGTTGAAGCGGTGATTGATTGCAGCTCCAGTACTGAGTCTTCCAACATGTCATGAAGAAGTTTGTAGTGTACTGTGATACCTCGAGGCAGGGTGTAACGACCCAAATTCGCTAATAAGGCTTAAGGGCCTTGATTAGTGTGCCAGGAGGGCAGGTTGGGATTTATGTGTGATTTTATGAATTAAATGCATGATTATGATTTAAAGCATGTTATTTGGCTATTTGTTTAATTGAGATGCATGGCTATGTTTACTAGCATGCATGTAGGCCCGGATCGTGTTAGAAGGGCATAATTGTAATTTTGGCCATGTTGGGCATAACTGTATTGATATGTGATAACTGTATTCTGTGAATTGTACCACGTGGGTGTGGTTATATTATTGTGATGCACGTGCCGAGACGGTTCTAGAGAGCTAGTTAACTCAAGAGTCACAACGGGATTTCTATACCCAGCTTGGGAGGAGCCTAGGGGTACCTCGGGAATTTTATGGTTAAGTTGAGATTTAGCGGGTAATGGTTATTGGAGATTTAGTAACCTGGGTAACCATTAGTTACTGCTGAGAGTAACAAGTTTTAGAAAGAAAATGGTAGAAATGAAATAGAAATGAAAAGACTTAAGTACCTTTGAGGTTTAGGTGGGAAAGGATAGGCAAGGAGGGGCAAAATGGTCATTTGGTTGGGAATTAGATAAATGGCAGCTGGTTTTATGGGGTACACGGTTTGGGGCTTAACCATTTTGGTCTTGATAGTTTTTGAAGAGAAGAGAAAAGAGAGGGAAAAGCTAGGGCATGAGGAAGAAGAAGAAGAAGAAGAGAAGGAGAAGTTGGAGACCTAGGAGATGAAGGAAGCTTAGGGATGGATTCTCCATATGAGGTAAGGAATTTTATACACATTTAAGGCTTGATTATGTTATGGGTTAAGAATTTGAGCATGGGTTAAGTTTGATGTTTGAGTTTTTATTTTTTTCTGAAATTGAAATCAAGGATGTGGATTTTGGGGATTTGATTGGGTGTTTAGATGTTTTGGTGATGTTTATGGGTTGTTGGATGGTTTATTTGGAGTTTTGAGTTGGTTTTGGGGCTTGGGTGTGAGTTTGGGTTGATTTGGTAAGGTTTTAGCTCGGAGAAAACGCAGGAGAAAACCCAGAATTCTGGGTCTGCGAAGGCGTGCCGCGACACAGGTTTTTCGTGCCGCGGCAAGGGAGCCTCTGACTGATGGGTGCCGCGGCACAAGGCTAATTTCAGGGCATCATTTTTAGGCAATTTTAGGCCTTTGCTCCGGGGGTTCGGGGGATGCCTCCGGGGTGTTGTTCTAAGGTTTTAGGGGTCCCGAGAGTGCGGGATTGGTCCCGGAAAGTGGTTTTGGGTTGATTAGTAATGAGGGATGTTTCTTGTGTGTTGTGACTAGGTTCTTTGAGAGGCTCGTGCTAGAGGACCGTGCTCGCAGCTTTAGTGCATCAGGAGGCTCGGAATGCATGTAAGAAAACTATAGCACCCGAGAATAGGGCATGGCCCAGATTGTATTATGTGCAAATGTTTAACCTTAAATGAATCATGATGTGTGTGAATGGTTATTTCGAATGTACTATATGTGTGATTATGATGAAATGAACGGCCGTGGGCCGAGTACGGCGTAAGCCGGGGGCGGCCGTGGGCCGAGTACGGCGTAAGCCGGGGCGGCCGTGGGCCGAAAGTAACACCTAGCACATGGGATGCTATAGTCAGGGCGGGGCCCGGTGGATACATGTGTTATGCTATATTCAGGGTGGGACCCAAGGGATACATGAGTTATCCTCGCGGTGAGAACCGATACCCCAGGCTTCGGTAAGGCTCTGGGGCGGCTTGGCCGTGTTTGCTTAGTCTAATGATTTACTTGTTTATTTGTGGACTATCTGTTATGATAAACTGTATACATTGCATATGTTATGTTCTGCATGAGTTTTCTTGCTGGGCTTCGGCTCACGGGTGCTCTGTGTTTCAGGTAAGGGCAATGACTGAGTCAACCAACCATGAGTACGGAGAGCGTGAAGCGACGCGTACATGTTTGGCCTGCCCGACTGCTTTGGTTGGGGGTTTATTCAAAAATGGCTGTAATAACCTATGATTTTATGATTTCTCAACTGTAACCTTATTTCAAGATGTAATTAGTTTTCAAACCTTATTTTGGGATCCCAAATGTTTAATAATAGAAGTTTTAATGAAACGACGCATTTTCAGAGATTACAGCCTTAACTTTTAACTAGTCACACTTTTGTTTCAAAACCTCGGTTAGCGAGTTCATTGCACACTGTTTTGTCTTAAAAACTCACTTAGTAACGGCTCTAAGGAAGTAGGGCATTACACAGGGTTTGGGTTGTGTTCTTAAGAAGGAAGGGAAGATGATTGCTTATGCATCAAGTCAGTTTAAGGAATATGAACAATGATATCCTACTCATGATTTAGAGATAGCAGCAGTGGTCTTTGCGTTAAAGGTATGGAGGCATTAACTTTATGGGGAGAAGTGTGAGATATACACTGACCATAAGAGCTTGAAGTATTTATTCACGCAGAAAGACCTGAACATACAAAGGCGTTGGTTAGAGCTGGTGAATGATTATGACTGTGAATTTCCGTATCATCCAGGAATAGCCAGCATGGTGGCATATGCCTTAAGTCGGAATGGTCTGGGGTAATTATACAATGCGAGATAGATATCTAATGAATTGGTAGAGGATATGACCTGAACAAGAATTGAATTAGTGTTGGATCAATTAGCCAACGACACACTACAGTCTACTCTTTTGGAGAGGATAAAGGAAAGTTAATGGAGTTATCCACCACTGATGAAGATTAGAGGGGATGTCCAAGAGGGAGTGGCTAGGGACTATACCATGTCAGTGATGGGCTTACTGAGATACAAGGGACAGAACTGTGTTCTGATGGATACTGTTATCAAATGGGAGATTCTAGATGAATATCTCATGCTTCCTAGTAATATCTCATGCCCTAGTAATTCAGTAAATAACAACATTCATAGCTCATCTCAGGCACAAAATCACATAAACACACATATGCACATTACCAAACCCTGATTTGAGCTTGTCTCCAGCAGTGAATGTACATGTCCAGGCTGTCTTCAGGAACCCTTAAACCTAGGATGCTCTGATACCAAGTTGTAACGCCCTGGATAGCCAGGACCGCTACATTGTGTACTTATAAAGGTGTAAGACTTGCTAACCAAGTCATTATTTTAAAAACGTGTCACTAAACATGTAAGAGCTAGGGTTAAAAAGGTTTTTGTCTCAAAAGACTCATTTCATATATTTTAACTATTATAAACACAGGATCCCATAAGAAAACAGAGTTAGAATAAGTTTATAGACTCCCAAAAGTACATGAGTATTCACTAGCCATACTAAGGCAAAACAGACAGTCTTCAGGTTTCATGTCCTTGCCTAGACCTAAACCGTGGCGGCCGAGCACCTGGCTATGCACATTCCGCTCGCTGAGTTCTCCAGTCAAGGCTGGTCTAATTTTCCCTTGCCTTTAACTGTACCACGTAGCACCCGTGAGCCAAGGCCCAGTAAGAAATCATCTTATACAACTCAATCAATGATAACAGACAATTAACTCATTATGCATGTATTCCCATCAGATAATCCACAACAGATATTCAGTACATACCATCAGATTCAAGATACAATCTATCACATATAACACTCATGTCACATAATATTCAGGGCCGACGACTTAGGCCGCACCCTCTGTTTAACCCACTGACTCCAGCCCGCTTAAACCGAGCTCAGTGCATAATAAGCTGTCCTCGGCTACCAGTGGCCGAGCCGCGCCCTGTGCGCTAGTGAAACCCTTGGCACCCTTAGGTCGTTGGCTCACTAAATGGCTTGCATGGTATAATACCATCTTTTCAAGAATTTACAATAGGGAGCCCTTAGTCCCATCACATATATTCAACCAGGTGCAGTTTTCTTACCTTTAGTCTGTACGGTTATTGAATTACGAGCAACGCCCCTCAAGCACGATCTGTTCCCGAGCCTAAGCCTTTATCACCTAGTCACAACCAAAGTATAGGGTTTCATTAATTCTCAAATATAGGTTTCCGGTTACAAAACTAACTCGCGGGAACCCAAATTCCACAAAGCACGGTGGTGAAACCAACCCCGAGCACACTAGACCACTTTCTCGTGCCTAAAACCCTCAAAACTCATGTGTGCAACCAAGGGCTGCGGCCCTAGCCTCAAAACAGAACCAAGCCCTTGCCTTGGGCGCCACGGTGCCCTCCCATGGCCGAGCCTCCTTGGCCCTTTTTAATCCTAGGGCCGCAACGCTCTAGAACAGAGCCGCGGCCCTCCCCTTCGTGCCCAGAAAACCCACCATTTTTATGCTTGAAACCTGACCTTAAACCATCCCAAAGCTCCCCAATTCATAACCAATTAATCCCAATTCCTTTAACATGACTTAAACAACATAATTCCACAGGAAACACAACCTAAAACACACTAATCTTCACTTTTAAATTTCTGAAACCCAAGAGCTATAAACACTCAAACCAGCCATTCAAATCCAATTTAAAACCTCTAAACCATGAGTTGAAACTTACCTCTTCTGTTGAACCACTTCACCAAGCCAAAGCCAAACTAAGTCTCCAAGTTTCCTCCTCAATTCTGCCTTAAGACATCAAAACCATGTTTGCTTCAACACTTAACCAAAACGCAGAATTCTAACCACAAAGAAGAAGATTATATTGGTTACCTTCACCCTGACTTAGTTCTTGATTAATCTCTGAGCTAAGCCTCCAAATCCCCACCTCAATTCTCAGAAATTCCAGCTTGATTCCCTTAAGTTTTCTGTGTTTTACTTCCCTTTGTTTTCCCTTGAGAGTGAGAGAGAGATGAGATAAAAGTCTTAGTTGGTTTTTATTTTCTAAAGGCTTCCTTATGTCTATCTTACTCATTAAGTTAATCCCGAGGCTCGGGGTGCCAGAACCGTCCCCGAGGCCAAAATGGTAGAATCCCCCAATATTTCCGCCTAGACATCCTAACCTCGAATATATCTCCATATATTTATTTTCATGTCCCGATAGTCCAAATCGCTACCTGCTATCTAGAAATACCCCCGACTTATCCAAAGTCATATCTTAAGTCCCGTTGTGACTTTTCCACCTATCTAACCCTAAGATCGTCTAGAGTCGTGCTCTGCGAACCTGCCCACATAATAATGTGGTTCTCACATATATCACATATTTATTTCATATTATCACATAATATCATCAACTATCATATAAACATTACTAAACATATAACTACTCATTTAAATCACAATTATTCCATTAATTCCCTCCTGGCACAATAATCAAGGCCCTTAAGCCTTATTAGCGATTTTGGGTCGTTACAATCAGAGCTCAGATGCTTGCGTCTCAGAGTAGGAAAAAAAGTTACGCAGATCTGAAGTGCATGAACGTGGAGTTCCAAGTGGTAGACTATGCCTTCTTTAGAGTGTCACCGTGGAAAGGGGTGAAGAGATTTTAAAAGAAGGGCAAGTTGAGCCTTAGGTTTGTCAGACCATTTGAGATCCTAGATAGGATCGGTCAGGTGGCCTATAGATTGGCCTTACCCCAAGCATTGTTGGCCATAAACAATGTGTTTCATATATCGACGCTTCAGAAAAATGTATCAGATATAACTCGTGTATTGAGTTACAATGATCTGGATCTGCAAGCAGATCTTTCCTATGAAGAACAACCAGTCCAGATACTAGACAAGAAGAGGTCCTGAGGAACAATACCATACCTTTGGTTAAGGTATTATGGAGGAACAACAAGGTCGAGGAGGCGACTTGGGAGTTACAGTCCAACATGTGGGATCAGTATCCCAAGCTGTTTGGATAAAATTTTGAGAATGAAATTCCCATAAGAAGGGGATAATTGTAACGTCCCAATTTCCCTAATAAGGCTTAGTGCCTTAATTAGGGCACCATGAGGGCAATAATTGAATATTAAGTGCATGTTTGTGATTATATGCATGATTATAGGAATTATGTGAGTTATATTATAATATGACTATTTTGCATGTTTAGGTGTATTAAGCATGTATGTTGGCCCATTTCTTAATATAAGAGAATTTTCATAATTTTGGCTCGTGGAGGGCATATTTAATTTATATATGTGTGTTTTATGATTGAGACCACATTATTATGTGAATATATTTGAGTTATTCGATACAAGGCGATCATAGGGAGAAAGTTAGAGGTTTAGTCATAACGGGGTCAAATACCCGGCTCGGGGCGAGCCTAGGGATATTTTGGTAATTTTGTACATTACCAAAATTTATCGGGTAATGGTAAATTTTTTGGAGGTTATTTGAGGATATTGGAATTAATGAGGAAATTATGAGGCGTTAATTGAGATTGCAAGAAATGGGGCAAAAGACTAATTTTCCCTTGAGGGCATTGAAGAGTACATTAGTGGGCAAGGGGCATTTTGGTCCTTTCCTTCCTAGTAGTGACTTTGTCACTGAGTTCCTTCATGGGTAGGAAAACAACTAGAAACACCAAACTCAACAGTCCTAATTTTCTCTCTCTCTGTCTCTCTCTCTCTCTCTCTCATTACTCTCTCTATCTCCCTATCCCTTTGGTGAAGCATTGATTTGGTGTATAATTCTAGAGTTTAAAGGCTTGGGAGTGATCATAGAGCTGGGAATTAAGGAAGCTAAACTAGTAAGTGAACTAACAGAGGTAAATTTGAACTTAAGTTCTGAGTTTTTCTGAGTGGCTTTTGTGTTTTAGAGCCTCTCTTGAATTATGAGTTTCAATTGTGTTTTGGGTCAATTATTGGGGTCTATAAGTTGTTTATGATGTTTGGAAATTCTTGTGGGGTATATTTTTTGTTTTGGTTTAGATCTGCGATGAATTTTGTAGGGTATTGGCTCAGAGAAAACATTGAAAAACTGAGCTCGCAGGGACGCACTGTGGCCCTATTCTTGGGGCATCGTGGCCCTCATGAACCTAGAGATCAGGAGAGGTGCCTCAAACTCCCTTGGCACCGCGGCACTAGGCAGGTTGCGTCGCGGCACGTGTCTAGTGATTTGGGGCATGAGCTCTTTGATCTATGGAGAGCTGTGGCTTTATGTGAGGGGTGATGTGGCTCAAATTGGGAGCATTGCCCAAATTAGGTTTCAGGTGAAGGGAACTCAAATCTAATGGCTCGGGAAGGATTCTACTAACCGGTTTAATAGAATTTGAGGTCTCAGACACTAGGACTTGGTCGGGAAGTCTTTATTTACTCGATATTGATGGATATCTCCTATTATGGTTGTGACTAGGGTACAGCTGGGGCTTCGGACGGGATCGTGCTCAAGGGTTTTTTTTAATTAGCTTGTGCTTGCACTATAGGTAAGAAAATTGCACCCAATAATTGATATATGTGATTAGGGCTTGGCTCGGTAGTTAATTGGCCCCTGTGAATGGGAATGATTATGATTATGCCTATGATAGCTTTATTAAGCATGCTTCAATACTCTATATTTGGATAATTCTTAAATGATGTATGCTTGTTTCCATTATCTGATTGAAAAACATTGACCTATAGTTCAAGGACGATAGTAGAGCGCTGAGCGCTGGTCAAAAGCATTGACTTATGTTTATCCATAAATCAACTGCTGGTGACATGGCAAGGATTTTCGACACGTGGAGGACACTTAGTAGAGATACGGCTCGCCTATCGACTAGCATAATTTCTACACGAAGAGATCATGTCCCATATACGACCAGTTTGGTCGCATACTCCGTTTATTTATGTAAAGATCTGTATAGTTGTGATGATATCCGAGAATATCTCTTCATTATGACTTGCAGATCCGATCATTAAGGACATATATTATTTCCTAATTCAGTAACTCTTCTTGAGCCTATAAATACACAAGAGATAGCTCAAGGAAGGGGATCGATCTTTTTTGCTTTGAGAATTATATTACTATTATCCATCATTGTATTGTTTTCTTCTTCGAAGGTCCGTGAAACTTAGGAATCCTAGTTCTTTGATCACAACTTGGGAGCCCAATGTTAATAATAGTATAAAGTGGACGTAGGTCATTACCAATCACTGGGGTCGAACCACTATAAATCCTTGTGTTCTTTATCTTTCCATTAGATTATTTTCAAGCTCTATATCATTTTCCTGTCGTTTCCTAGAATCCGTGTCGTTGACCAAAATCAGAGTCAACATTCTGGTGCTTTCATTGAGAGCCTTGAATCCGAGAAAATATAATGGCAAAGACTACCAAGAAAACTGGACAAGCTACTGTCGCACCATCCCAGCCTACTCCCCCAAATATGGCTGAAGACGAACCTCAATTGGAGTTCGATGAGGAGGAAGTGGACTTTGAGGCCCTCTAGACAACGCTGGGGGTGTTGCAAGATGAATTGGCCGCTCTGAGGGCCAATCAAGAGAGTTTCGTCGAGAAAATGGAGTCACAGTGGAGGAAGATAGAGCGCCAGCGCCAAGAGTTGAGTGAGAGACAGGCGGAGATGGACCGTCATCAGAGGGACACCATGGAGTCCCTTGAAGCAGCCCTCCAGTTGGCTAGGAATCAGGCTGCACCTGCCTCGGAACTAGATCAACCCCTAAGTGGGCCACCTCAAAGAGGTCCCAATCCTAGCCCTCCGCTTCAGCCAAAAATCTCTCAAAGGCCGGAGCAGCCACTGATGCCTCAAGATGATGTCCCACCTAGGGACCCTGAGACGCAGCCTCCGTCCCAGGTTGATCGAGGAAATCCCCCGCGCCCAAGGCAGAATAGGCCCGGGCAACAGTCCCGCAGCCCTAGACGCCCAGGGGGTGAAGAGCCGCACCCACCGAGTAGGGGGCAGCGTCCTTCTACCAATAGAAGGAACTCAGAGACAGGCTCTGCGTTCAGGGGCCCTCCAAGGCATACAATGCATGTGGACCCACCGACCAGCGCAGGTCTCCCCTTAACGCTCGGGAAGTTCCAGCCCAAGGAGGCAACAGAGGAAACAGTCGGTCCCACCATAGCCAGTCAAGGTTCAGAGATGGCCACGGCTATAATGAGGCCGACTCAGGCAGAGGGAATGCTGGTGAGAGAGACGAGGAGAGAGGTGGAGGAAGAAGCCCACCACCTAGAGAAGACCAACAAGAAGGACATAATGCTGGGGGCAGCCCAAACAAAACAACGTCTTTAGCCAGCTTGGAGCCAGCGAGTAGCAGTGAAGAGACGATGACTTGAGGGATTTACTCAATGACCGGCGAGAAAGGCACGATGAGTACATTGCTCCGACACCAGAGGCCCCAGCAATTCTTGAAGCTATTCAAGCTCAAATCGATGCCCTGAACCAGGCTATGCAGCAGCTAGTCGGGGGCGGACATTGCATATCGAGTGCGATCAGAGGAGAGGCACCCCTTTCATACAAAGGATTTTTGTGGCAGAAACCCCCAACAAGTTCAAGATGCCAACTCTGCCAAACTTTGACGAGTATGGAGACTCGGTATCTCATGTAAACAAATTTGAGATACAGATGGACATTCAGAAAGTCTCTGAAGATGTTCGCTACAGGATCTTCCAAGCGACCCTTTCTGATGCCGCTCAAGAGTGGTTCTTTAAGTTCCCTCCTGCAAGTATAGTATCCTGGGAAATGTTCATAAAGGAGTTTGATGGACAATTCTACGCGGGTCGAGTGCACCCCACCGAGGCAAACCAACTGGTCGAGATACGCTAGATAGAAGGAGAGCCTTTGATGGAGTATGTTCAGCGCTTCATGCGAGCCGCAGCAGGAGCCAAGACTATGGGCGATGAAGGCAAGATGATGGCCCTAACCTCCAGGGTTAGGCGCCATTCTCCTCTCTGGAGTAGCCTCAGGAAGCATGGGGTTAACACTACCCAGGAGTTTTTAGATCGAGCTCGAGGACATCAAGCTCGAGGACGCAATTGCCAATGAAGGAAAATCGCCAGCAAAGGACAAGGGGCCCAAAGAAGAACCCGCCAAAGCCGCCAACGGGTCTAAGCCCAAAGTCAACGAGAATGGCAATGGGAATGGCGAATGGCAAACCCTCGACCTCTGAGAGTAAGCGCCCCAAAAATAATCGGTATGAACCGAAGTTCACCAATTACACCGCCCTTG
The DNA here is from genome assembly GCF_963169125.1 of Humulus lupulus. Taxonomy (NCBI): domain Eukaryota; kingdom Viridiplantae; phylum Streptophyta; class Magnoliopsida; order Rosales; family Cannabaceae; genus Humulus; species Humulus lupulus. The sequence continues at coordinate 147,627,057 of NC_084802.1, read as the reverse complement.
TCGAAAGTCGAGCTGAGGTTTTCCAAGCGACTAGCTCGAGCGTGCCCTACAGACGACCCGCACCTATAAGAAAGGATATCTCCAAGAGAGATTCGACAAAGTTCTGTCGTTATCATAACTACTACGGGCACGACACCAATGAGTGTAACTAGCTGAAGGACGAGATTAAGTTCCTAATAAGAGAGGGACACTTAAGAAGATATGTACGAGCCGCAGGAGGTTCTCAACGAGAGGCTCAAGGTGGCAACGACTCAACGCCTGCATGCCAGCGCTTGCCACCTTTACAGCCAGCTCCCAAGGCAGGTACCCTGCTCATCATCTGCGGAGGCCCACATCTTGTAGGAGATAGTGGAAACGCGAGGGAACGATACACTCGAACCCTATGCCACAACCAGGACATCGAGATGATGAGTGTTGAAGATCCTGCACCCAAAAAGGCTCGAACAGAGGAGGAACCGATCACCTTCTCTGATGATGACGCCCAGCATGTGCGATTCCCACACTCCGATCCGCTGGTCGTGGATGTCGAAATCGCAAATATGATGGTGGAAAGGGTGTTGGTCGATACAGGAAGTTCGGTCAACATCCTATATAAGTCCTCGCTGGAAAGGATGAAACTGTCCGTCAAGGACCTAGAGCCATGTAACCAAACCATTTATTGTTTTTCCGGAGAAGGGCTCGCCCCAGTAGGGTCAATTAGACTCCCAGTCACAGCAGGTACCACATCTGCTAACAGGACATTACTCACCACTTTTATAGTGGTTGATTGTCCTTCGGTGTATAATGCCGTGATAGGGAGACCTATTTTGGTTGACCTTCGAGCCGTCACTTCTGTATGGCACCTCGCCATGAAATTCCCAACAGACGCAAGAGTAGGATGCATATTGGGAAACCAACGAGAGGCGAGAGAATGCTACAATGTCTCGATCACCAAGGCAAAAGATGGTGTATCGAGGGATGCTGCCAGAAAAGAGTTGCAAATGGCATCTGATGTTCAAGCCCGCTCAGGTGATAATCTCACCAAATAGGGCGTTGCCCAAAGTGAGGATAGAGACTTAGATCCTCGCTTTGGGGATTTCGAAGAAGAATTAGGCCCCATCGAGGACCTCGAAGAAGTCCAACTCGATAAGGGAAATCCGACCAGAGTTGTGAAAGTCAGTAAAAACTTAGAGACAACAACAAAACAAGCACTGGCGGAGTTCTTAAAAAGGAAGCATGACATCTTTGCCTAGTCGCATAAAGACATGGTTGGGATAGATCCTGCAATCATCAGCCAGGTCCTGAACATTGACAAAATCTTTCCACCTGTGCAGCAGAAAAGAAGGATGCTCGACAAAGACCGATCAAAAGCTTTGAAGGAAGAAGTCGAAAAGCTGAAGGAGAATGGGTTTATCAGGGTGGCATTTTATCCATCGTGGGTGTAACATCCCCAATTTACTAATAAGGTTTAGGATCTTGATTAGCGTTCCTGGAGGGAAATAAGTGAATTAACATGATAATATATGAATTTGAATGAATATGGGATTAGAATGCATGTTTAGGTGGTATAAATATGCATGTGGACCCCGTTTGTATGTTAGGGGTAAATTGGTAATTTTAGCCTGTTCAGGGCATGAATGTGATAATTGTATTATGTGATTTGTACCACATGAGTGTGGTGATGTTAATGTGATGCACGTGCCGAGACGGTCCTAGGGAGCTAGTTAACTTAAAAGTCACAACGGGATTAAATACTCGGCTCGAGAGGAGCCTAGGGGTATTTTGGGAATTTTGTAAATTTGAGAATTAGTGGATAATGGTTATTGATGATTGAGTAACTTGAGTAACAATTAGTAACTGCTGAGAGTAACAAGTTGTGATGGGAAAATGGTAGAATTGTAATAGAGATGAGATGACAAAAGTGCCCTTGAGGTTTAGTTAGGAAAGAATTCTTATGGAAGGGTAGAATGGTCATTTGGCTAAGGGTAGATAAGTTTCAGCTGAAGGAAAGATGGTTCACGTTCAACACATTATTATTTTGGTTTATGCTGAAATTGAAGAAAAGGCTAGAAAGAAAGGGAAGCAAGAAGGAGGGCTGAAACTTGAGACCTAGGAGGAAATTCAAGAGGGATTGGAGACAGCCAAGTTCAAATTTATGCTAGGACTACTCAGAGGTAAGGATTATGCTCTATTTTTTCTTGAGCTTAAGGTTGATTTTCAGAGATTAAGTGTGGAAATTTAAAGATAGGATGGCTGGTTTTATTTGAAAATTCAGTTTGGATAATCAAAAGGAAGGTGACTTGAAGCTAGGATTGAGGAGAATTCAAGCTGAGTTCTTGACTGAGGTAAGATTTTCGTACCTGATGTGGTTTAAGATTTTAGAGGCATGGTGTATAGTTTTCAAGCTCTGTGTTATGTTTTAGAAGCCATGATTTAAGTTTCTGAAATTTTAAACTCAAGTATGGATTTTGAGTGTGATTGTGTAATTGAGCTTGTTTATGATGTTTATAGGTTATGAAAGGGTTCATTTGGGGTTTTAAATTGATGTTGGGGTTTAGGTACTTGTTTGGGTTGAATTGGAGTTGTTTTTGCTCGGGAAAAATGCAGGAGAAAACCTAGAAATCTGGGTTCGCGTAGGGGCGTCGCGGCACAGGCTTGCATCAGGATCAGGGAATGCTTCTGGGCGCCGTGGCCCTAGGCTATTTTTGACAGTCAAATTTTGCAATTTTAGGGCTTTTGCCCGGGGGCTCGGGGGATGGTTCCAATACATTGTTTTAGGGAATTAGAGGTCCCGAGAGTACGGAATTGGTTCCGGGAAGTGGTTCTGGGATTTGTTAGTATTAAAAGTGTTTTATATGTGTTGTGACTAGGATCTCGGAGAGGCTCGGGATAGAGGACCGTTCTTGTGACCTTGGTGCATCAGAAAGCTCGGGATACAGGTTAGAAAACTGCAACACCCGTAGAGCAGGGCATGGGCCCATAGTATTGTTGCAGGGCACGGCCCTAGATTGTATTATTGTTAGGGTGTAGCTTTAAATGAATTATTATATGTCTGATTGTTGTTTGAGAATGCTATATGTGGTTATAGCAGAATGAACGGCAAAGGAGCCGGGAACGGCGAAAGGCTAAGAACGGTGAAGGCCGAGAACGGCAGTGGGGCCGGGAATATCACTTAGCACATGGAGTGCTTATGGTTAGGGTGAGACCCCAATGGGTACGTGGGATATCCTTACGGTGTGGACCAAGAACCCGGGCTTTGGTAACGCTTCTGGGACGGCATGGCCGTATATGTGTTTAAGTCTTATAGAATATCTATTTGTTTGCGGATTATCTGACATAATGGTTATATGTTATGCGTATGTTATGTGATGTGTGAGTGTTCTTGCTGGGATTCGGCTCACGGGTGCTCTGTGTTGCAGGTAAAGGCAAGGAGAAAGTCAACCAGCCATGAGTACAGAGAGCGTGGGTGCGGCGCGTACATGTTTGGCCTGCTGACTGCTTTTGTTGGGGGCATTTTGAGAAATGGCTGTATTAAACTATGTTTTTAATAATTATTCATTTGTAAATCTATTTTGAATTGTAAATATTTTACAAGCCTCATTTTGGGATCCCGAATGTTAAACTCTTGGAACTTTTAATGGAATGGAGTACTTTTAAAGATTACAGCCTTGACTTTCTGTTTAATCACACTTTTGTTCTAAAAACCTCGTTTAACGAGTTAATTGCACATTTTAAACCCACTTAGTAACGGCTCTAAGGTAGTAGGGCGTTACAGTGGGTCTCCAATCCCGTACTCGTACGCAAGCCGAATGGAAAGTGGCATACATGTGTGGATTTTATAGACCTTAATAAAGCTTGCCCTAAAGACTGTTTCCCACTCTTGAGGATCGACCAGCTGGTCGATGCCACTGCAAGACACGAGATCCTCTCATTCATGGATACATACTCTGGGTATAACCAGATTAGTATGCATCCCCTTAATGAGGATCAGACTAGCTTTTGAACCGATACAAGGCTCTACTGTTACAAGGTGATGCCCTTTGGTTTTAAAAATGCTGGTGCGACTTACCAGAGACTTGTCAACCACATGTTTAAGGAGCTGATCGGGGCAAACATGGGTGTTTACGTTGACGATATGCTGGTTAAGTCGAAGAAGGCAGAATGACATGTAAGGGACTTGCAGGAATGCTTCAACGTCCTTAATAAATATAGGATGAAGCTGAATCCCCTTAAATGTTCCTTCGGAGTTGGATCAGGGAAGTTCTTGGGATTTATAATTAACTCAAGAGGAATTGAATCTAATCCCGAGAAGATAAAAGCCCTGATCGAGATGAAGTCACCAGTGAAGATTAAGGATGTCCAAAGTTTGACTGGGAGAATTGCCGCCCTTAGTAGATTCATTTTAAAATCAACAGACAAGTGTGTCCCATTTTTCAATCTACTCAGAGGCAACAAGAAATTTGAATGGACAGATGAGTGCGAACAGGCTCTTTCAAGCACTGAAAACGCATATGGCGCAGCCACCCATTTGGTCAAAGCCAGTCGATAAAGAGACTTTTTTTGTCTACATGGCAGTCACAGATTACACTGCTAGTGCTGTTCTGGTGAGAGATGAAGAAGGTGTGCAGAAGGCTGTCTATTACATAAGCAAAAGGTTGATCAAAGCAGAATTGAGATATCCCCCCATTTAAAGGTTAGCCTACTGCTTAGTATTGGCCTCTAGGAAGCTGCAGCCTTATTTCCAAGCCCATCCAATTACGGTATTAACCGACCAGCCTCTTCGGCAAGTTCTGCAAAAGCCAGAGGCTGCAGGAAGATTACTAAAGTGGGCAGTCGAGCTCGGGCAGTTCAACATATCTTTCCTGCCGCGAGCAGTGATACAGGGACAAGCCTTAGCTGACTTCATCGCCGAGTTCACAGAGCCTACAGGTAGCGAGCAGATCGAGGAGCCTAGCAAGCCTGAATGTCAAATCCAAGCACCCTCGTGGAAATTGTTCACCGACAGATCATGTAACGAATCCCACGCAGGAGCAGGAGTGATATTGATAACGCCAGAAGGGCATCGATTTCACTGTGCAATAAGATTTGACTTCACTGCCTCTAACAATGAAGCTGAATATGAAGCACTGCTCGCTGGACTGCGGTTAGCTAAGGACATGAACATGAAAGCACTTGACATTTATAGTGATTCTCAGCTAGTCGTGAATCAGATCTTGGGAGAGTATCAAGCACGGGGATTAAAGATGGTCGCCTATCTGAACAAAGTAAAGGATCTGTTAGGCCAGTTCGGTAGATACACTCTACAGCAAGTACCTCGTGATCAGAATTCCAATGCAGACGCTTTGGCAAAGTCGAGCGACTACCCGCACCCAGCATCCCAGCAACAGAAACAACTTTAGACATCCAGATGACGGGTACGTGGATGGTGCCATATGTAGAGTATCCATCAAGCAGCGTGCTACCAGCAGACAGAAAAAAAAAGCTAGGACCTTTCAGCGGCAGGCTGCTAGGTATATCCTGGTCGATGGAATTCTGTAACGAAGGGGATACTAACTGCCACTTCTCAGGTGTATTACAAAGGAAAATGCCAAAGAGTTGATGAAGGAGGTACACGAAGGTTTTTGCGGAGACCACACTGGGGGGTAAAGCCTGTTGAAAAAGATCCTAAGGCATGGATATTTCTGGCGAACAATGAATGAAGACTCCATGGAGTTCGTGCGAAAATGTGACAAGTGTCGAAGGTTTTCTAAGATCCCGCGAGCAGCTCCAAGTGTCGAAGGTTGAAGCAGATGCAAAGTCCATGGCCCTTTGCGGTTTGGGGAATAGATCTAATTGGATCTTTGCCTACGGGGAAAGGTGGTGTAAAGTACGCAGTGGTTGCGATCGACTACTTCACCAAATGGGATGAAGCTGAGCCACTCGCGACCATAACGACGAAGAAAGTGCTTGACTTCATGGTCAAAAACATCATCTGTTGCTATGGATTGCCAAAAAGGATAGTCTCAGATAACGGCACCCAGTTCAACAGTGATCTATTCACAGACTTCTACAAATATCACGACATTATTAAAAGGTTTTCTTCAATCACTCATCCCCAGGCGAATGGACAAGTCGAGGCAGTCAACAAAACACTGAAGGATACACTGAAGAAAAGACTTGAAGAAGCGAAGGGAGCATGGTGAGAATAGTTGCCTGAAGTCCTCTAGTCATACAGAACTTCCCACCAAACAACAATAGGTCATACCCCGTTTTCCTTATCATACGGGTATGAAGGCATGATGCCTGTTGAGTTGGATCCGCCCTCTCACCACAGATTAACATACGCCTAGGATTTTAACCACCAACTATTGATGGAATCCTTGGACTCGATTGATGAATGGCGAGAACAAGCCTAGGTCCGAGTAGCTACATACCAGTAGAAGGTCACCTGATATTTCAACTCCAAAGTTCGAGAAAGAAATTTGAATGTTGGAGACCTTGTGCTCTGAAGAGTTTTTTTTAACACCCGCGACCAAGCTGCTGGAGTACTCCGGCGAAATTGGGAATGGCCTTACCAGATTGATGAAGTCCTTTACCCAGGCACTTATAAACTTGCCCGCTTAAATGGAGATCTCTTTCCTCGGTATTGGAATGGAGAACACCTGCGCAAGTATTATCAATGAACAATTCTTCTTAAAGAATTGGCTTGTATAAATTTTACTTTTTACAAGTTTTGTGTAAGATCTTATTGATCACTCGTAAAGACATGTTTAGTCAACACTACAAGAAAAAATGCTTTTAATAACACCAAAAATGTGTTATCAAAATATACGATAACACTTTCTGATGTGTTAAGACCGACTATGTTATCGTAGGTCAGGGTACTTTACATAACACTTTATCAATGTTATACAGATGTGTTATTGTACTGTCAACGATAACACAATTTCTGTGTTATTTTAATATATAGATAAGTGTTTAATTATGTTATTTATAGTCGATTATATAACACTTTTTTTGTGTTATACTACACTTTAGTATAACACATTTTTTGTGTTTTACTACACTTTAGTATAACACATGTGTTAAATTAGCTTAGAGAAACATAATCTTTTTTTACTTACACAAAACTAGGAAAACAAATATGAAAGTTGAAGCCAAATAAGGTAACATAAATAGATTTTTATTAATTACTTAAATGTAAGTACAATATTTAGTCTGCTAGTCTAGGCTTAAGAAATCATATTACAACATAATTTATGCCCAATTCAGATTCCTTTATCACTAAATACAAAACAAGAAATGTATACAAAAATTAGTGAAATACATTCTTCCATTCTAAAGGCCTCTACTACAAATGTTGTCTAGAATTGCTCCAAAGAAATCATCTCAATATACCTGCACATTATAAAAAAAAAGTCCTTTTATTATTAAGAACAAAAGTTCTTGCCACCACAACAACAAACTTACAGCCTTTTCTTAAATGATACATTGAAAGCTTCAAAAGAAGAAAATGGAAAACTAAGATAAATACTTATATGTTTTAGTTCAATAAAATAAGAGAGCTATCAAGAAAGAGCTAGGGAATTTTCAAATGAACAATAAAATAAGAGAGAATCAGTAGAGAATTTCTCTATGGTGATGAGTCTGATGACTCAAAACAGTCAGTTGGGACTGTAGATACTATACTGCTATATATAAACTATCATATTTAATGATATTCTTTTATTCTTATATATAAATATATATAAATAACTATCATAACTGGTTTCTCTACCAAAGCTAGCTAGCTCATGTTTAGAAATCATTAACATAAGAAACTATACATGACCCTAAAATTTTCATAGTATTAAAACAAAAGTGACCTTCCAATTTGAAATTCAAGTTATAAATGCTAACCCAAATGCTGAAAAACAAAATCATATTTTCAAATAAAATGAGGAGAAATAGATCAATGGTGCTGAGAGAAACATGTATTTTGGTAATTTAAGAGATGAACTCTGTCTCTAAACAGAGAGATACACCACAAAATGTAAGACACCTATCATAACTTAAAAAAACTTTCAAAAAGATCACTCCTGCAACTAAGAAGTTTATGTTCAGTCTAATATAAATTAAAATACTAAATAAGAGGAACACCTCATGTAGTTAATGACCATTAAACAAATAAGCTCCAAAGCTTTTTCAGAAGTTCAATAATGGTATCATGAATCAATATTCTTTGATTTACAACAAAAATGAATTTAATACCTATAACCGCTCTGTGAATATTGGGCTAACAATTTAGAGAAAGCAGTATGACTTTTAAGCTGCAAATGGAATTAAAAAAAAACAGAGATATTATGCTACCTAAAATTTATGAAAAACTGAAAGAAAGTGAACAAGTTCCAGTTAAGATTTTAGTTAAAATGAGCCCTCAAAGAGCTCAATACTTCCCAATTAATTTTGGACAACATGCCTGAACTATTTGTCTAAACTAACTATACCAATCTTAAAAGGGAAGCAGCAAATCTTTTTAGACATGGTGCTCATCTTCTGAAGTATTGATATAGATAAACTTCCAGTATCACCAACAGCTAATTTCTCAATCAAATGCACCATGACTAAACTGCCAGAAACCTGCATATATTTACAATATAAATTAACTTATAATGCCAATAATCAGTAATCACATCAAAGAAGCCATCTAAAACTATATGATCTGCAAACATTTTGTTATGCATCAGATCTTGAATAGAGCTATATAGGATTAGTGTGTTGACTTGTAAATTTACTCAAGTTCTATTGGTTGGCTAGTAAGTGTTATTGTTAGTCTATAAATAGTATAAGAGAATACTTGGAAGGGATATATAGAAGAATTTGGTTACTGTTTAAAGTTTAGAATTTCTACGCTGGGAGCTTTTGCTAGTTTTTCTCAAATTAACCTAGACTTTGTGCAAGATTTGGTTCTTTTCAGTACAATTCGTTTATTCTTAGTATAAACCTTACAGAATCTTTCAAATCAACAACCTAGATGGTGTATTAATTAAAATATATTAAATGAGAAACAATGGGTCAGTTGTTCAAATAAAAAAATTAATGATCAGGAAAGAAAATGCATTAACATGAACACGCTAAAATAGCAAACGTATGGTGTTGACTTTAAAATGACTAACTAAAATTCACCCCAAACTTCATGCAAGAAAGAGCCATATATAAGTTTATACCCAAAAGTAGAAAAAAAAAATGCAATATGGATTAGCGCTAGACTTGAACCCTGAAAATGGAGACGACTAACCTCATTTTGGCATGTTGAAGTTAATATGTTAGATACTGATACAAGGCAGTACTTATAAACTGGAGCAACAGGATCCAAGGATTTTTTACTTGCCTGAGAAACAAAAACAGGGCAGTACTCATATATTTCAGTTGAGGAAACAAAACTAAGTAGACTAGCAAAAACAGAGGACAAATACAATTTTAAATTAGCATGGCTTATAGAGAAAGTTTTATTGTTCTATTAGCACTGCCTTTAAGACTGCCATTGAATGAGATGTTACTTACACTGCCATTTATCATAACATGAAGTTTCTGCCCTATGCTAGAAGTTCTAAATTGTCCCAGTTCCAACCCAGTTCATATATCTATTCATACAACAGAAGAATCCTTTAGAAATTATCCTGTCTAAATCAAACTATGACACAATTAGTAAAGCAAAATTCTAGTTATGTTGCTCACAATCAAGAGATGTGATGAAACTTTTAGGTAAAATTACCCATTTAATGATCTCACTACCCAATATTACAACCTTTCCAATAACAGTTTTACACAGATGGATAAGAAAGGAAAAAACATTGCTACTTTTTATATTTTTATAAAGCAAACCTTTTTTTTTACTTGGCAAACTTGGAAAAAATAATAATTATAAGAAAACAGTATAGATTCGACAAGCATCATACCATAAGCATTTCCAATTAAATTTGTATCCTGAAATCTGATGGTTATGGCAAGAGTAAGGATCATGAGTATCCAGTTTATTTATGGAATGTAGATCTGCCCATATATGTGTTTTGAGGTGTGGCCAACTTTGACTCTTGGAAAGCAACCAAGGGCATGACATTGCTTGATGATGGAGAACGTAGCAGTTATAACAGCCTGGCTGCCAACAATAGCTGCTAGCGTGGCAACAACAAACACCGGCCAAAATACAGATTCTGCAATTTAAGCAAGAACAGAAAGCAAAATTAGAGCAACTCATATATTAAAATGCAATTCTGGAAGCAATATTAATAATGCCAGGGAGTACTAACCAGGGATTGAATTATAAAAGCTGTAATGAATCTTATCGAGGCTTTTGGACAAGTATGCAGCTTGACCCATGTATTGTACAACCAAACATGGGTATACAACAAAAGCAAACGCAAGCTGCATAGACAAAAAAGGGAACCATAACTATCATTTGTTGATAGCCAAAAAGCATTTACTACATCATGGTGAACAAGGCCTGCAAAAGCACAGTGATTTGGGGTAAATAAAATACAGAAGTATAAACGCTTGATTTTGAAGAAATATCTTCAACACTATGCTCTACTTTTCCAGCAGCATCTAATGGAGTTACTTCTATACATGACTTGCTAACTCAGTTGGTCCTCTTTTTTGGTTTTTTATTTCAATTTTTTTTTAACATGTTCTCCCATTGAACCTACAATCTTTGGGGGAGGCAGGAAACTCTAACAAATTTCTAGGAAGGTCTCATGAGGAATCAAACCCCGATCTTATGAGAGCAAACCAAGAGCCCAACCAGTCATTCTAACCCTCTTGGATCTCATTTGGTCTTCCTTTTACTTGGCTTTTTCCTACCACGTTCTAATTCATGTGGTTTTTCCTTTTACTTTTCCTTGCACCAAACTAAATTTTCCAAACCAGCCAATATGTACATGTTTCATATTATGTGTAGAAAAGAAATTCAATATATTTAGTCAAAAAAAATTATAATAATATAAAACTCACCCTTATTGACAAAGCAGTAAAATGACCAAGGTCTGCAAACATAGCTTCGGTTCCTGGAAGGAATTAGAAAATTCCTATCATTAATTTAACTAACAGAAACATATACTCTAGAACTATAACGACATTTTTTTTTAGGGTATTATAACGACATTTTTTCCTTAGTAAACTACATAGAACTTAATGGTTGACCAGACTTATAAAGATGAGTAGTGGCATAATGGAATTTAACATAACAAAGCCAATGAAAATGATGTTTATTTCCATTAAGTAGGATATAGCACATACCAGTTATAGAAAGAAGAATCCCACCAAGAGAAATCCAACCATCTTTACCAGTCTCCTTAAAGAACTTGACAATGTAATGGGATGAAAAAGCATAAACAAATTTTGGGTTCCAATGTATTGTGTTGTAGAGACCAATAGAAAAAATGGAAAATAACCAGATCAATACGATAGGTGCAAATAAAAAGGCAACTCTATGTGTGCCACAGTGCTGCAGAGCAAACAGACCGACCAAGATGCAACAAGCAATCAAGAGAAGTTCACCTAAAAACAATGAGCAGCACATAGTTTGTTAAGTCACTCATAAAGAATCAAAGTGAAAATAAAATATATGTATATATATATAGCAAAACATGACAACTTACCACTAGTTAATTTCTTTTCTGTAACTTCAAGCCCCGAAACCGAAGATAGAACTGCAATTTTTTTTTTACAATGTTAAATAGAGACAAGGAAATAATAGTACTAGTAGTTACATATGAAGAAAAATAAGCAATTAGAAAATTGACCTGAGATAGCAGGAGTAAGGACACCATCACCAATGACCATGCAAGCTCCAAACAGCACAACAACTAAAAGGGCAGTCTTTAACCTTTTATGCTTCTCCAAAAATCTCTTCAAGGGAGAGGAACTAGCATGCTGAGAAGATGGACCATATTTATAGGCAGTGAGCTCTTCATCAGCTGCTTGCTGGTTGGGAAGCAAACTAAACTTAGCATGGCGGGAAAGCTGTGAGTAAAGAGCAAAGGTCCCACCTGAAAATGAATTGAATTGAAATGAATCAAAATGAAACAAAAACTGAAATTGAAATTGAATTGAATTGGATTGAATTGAATAAAATTGAATGAAAAGGGAGGAAACAAAACACTCACCTTCACCATTATCATCAGCACTGAGTAAGACAAAGACATACTTAAGCAAAGGGATAAGAGTAAGAGTCCAAAAGATCAATGAAAAAGCACCAAAGATTGCATCTTGGCTAATATGTTTCTGTAACTTCCCAGAAAATGTGCTTGAGTAATCATAAAGAGGTGAAGTACCCAAGTCCCCGTAAACTACACCAAAGCTCTGATAAGCTAGTAACAAATTCCTTGACATCCTCGGCCATGAAAATTGCTGCAACAAAAAGGGTTATCAGTAAACAACACTAAGAATCATCATCACCAACCCATCACAAGATCTAACAAAGATTCGCTCCCCAAAATTCTCATCTTTATACATACATATATATATATAAAGACGTGAAAAGATTGGTACAAACCTGGACTATTGTAGTAGAAGTCGAGCGGTGAGCAGTGGAAATCCCAGATTCTGGCTCCATAGCCTTGTTTATCTCTCAATCTCGTTCTCGTTCTCTCAATCTAACGAAAAATTATATACAGAAGAGAAGAGAACAGAAGCTCAGGTCAGGACTCTGCCAAAAATACTGTTTTCCTTTCGGCTTCACTGAGTCGAATCATTCTAAACCAACATAAACAATAATGCAGAATGAGACACATAAAACAAAGAAAAATAAATACATAAAGAAATCAATGCATCTAACATACCGAGCAGTCTGTTCGGCCAAAGCTTCAATATTTTTTGTAGCCGAAAATTGAGAAGACGATCCTCCCACTACAGTGCCGCCTTCATTGCCTATATAAAAAAGCTGAATAGCCTCCTCAAGCTTCCAACTTGTGGCCTGTTCTCCCAACAAAATTCCATAAATTATCTCCAAAAGCCCAATTCTCAATCAAAATATTCTGATTTCAACACAACCAAAATTAAATAAACCAGAAGACCAATGGAGGCAAGTACAAATTGAGAAAGAGAGATAGAGAAACCTGCAAGAACTGCCTGGCAGTCTCAACAGTTTGTCCAACGACGATCTCCAAGAACGATGAGACCACTGGGTCGAAGGCACGCAGAGGTGGGCTCGCACCTGGGATCACTTGGTTCGGGGGTTGGGTTCACGGGTGCCTGAGATTTGGAGCTTGGCTCGGAGAAAAACGGGTGTGAGGATGGTGGTTAGGTGGTTGGAGCTGAGGATGATGGTGGTTACGGGAGTGCGGCTAGGGTGAAGGGAAGAGAGAGACGAGAAGGAGAAGGGGAAAAAAGGTATGAGAATTGGGTCTCTCTCGGGTCTCACAAATTTTGAGGTCAGAAATGAAAAAAAATCTAAGTGGCGCCCTTTTTTTATTACCGCCCTTTTTTTCACAAAGTGGCCCATTATAGTACTTTAGCATAACACTTTTTTATTAGTATTATATTCATGTGTTATGGAAATGGGTATTTGGTGTAGTGCAATTTACTGCGAGAATAAAAGGGACTGTGCTCAGCCAGTCATTTCTTGCCAACTATTGTATTTATTACAAGTATTTGCTCATTACGTGTGTTGTTTTGCTGTATTATAATTCTAATCGCATTGCTACGAGCAGTAACGTTCGGGCAGGCTCTAGTCAAGGCAAGTGACCGCGGACCTAAAGCTCCCCGACCATTTGGGGGGCATACAAGGTACAAGTAAGCAAAGCATATCGTTAAAAGGTATGTAAACACATGAGCAAAATAAGTGAAAGCATGCTAGGGCACTTAGAGTATTTTTCAAAATTTTGATATTTTGTTAAATCAAGACAAAGTGATATGCTAAGTTCAGTCATGCGAACAATTAGATGTTATAATAATATGCAAGTATATTATAATATCAAAGCGATCCTTTTACACCGCAAGCAGTAACTAGTTGAGTCGCGCGGCGAGCAAGCTCAGCTTGGGAAGGTTCTGGTCGACAGCTTCATTATCTGCACCCTCCATCCTGGCGGCCAGCGAGATTTCAGGGGAAGCAGGGACCCTCGATCCTTCTTCTTCATCTAGTTGAGTCGCGTGGCGAGCAAGCTCAGCTTCCCTCGCGTTCTCAGGAAGATAATCAAAATTGGCACCCTGATTGTGTTTCCAGAAATCATAGAAGCACCTCAGGGTGGAATTTTTGTACCTCTCTAAGTTGGTGGCGTTAGTTTTCTCCAAGTCCTTAACTCGGTCCTCCATCTCTCTGGTTTCTAGCCTACTCGTGACCAAGTCTAGCTCAAGCTACTTAGCCACTTTACAGTTAGACTGGTTGTACTCCTTGTATTGGTCCCTCAGCTCGCGGGCTTTTTCCAGAGACTTCAGCTTCTCCTCCAACTCCTTAGCCAGTTGGGCCTTTTTCGCAGTCACCACTGCCAACTGATCTGCATGTTTGGCCTCGGTAGCTTTGAGTTCGTCCTCGTTCCATTGATCCGAGGTCCTGGCCTCCTCGGTGACAGCACCCAAGCGGATGTGGCCGACAGTAAGTATTAGCATGGCCTGAATTCAGAACAAAAATTAGACAAACAATAAATTACCGAAGACCTGATTTCACAAAAGGAGACAACTTACACTAGTGAATTCATTTAGGGCTCGGTTCAGAATTGGGTCAACGCCCATCGTCTCCGTAGCCGCCATGGCCGCTTGGCAGCGTTCGTGCTTCCCGATTTTGGTGACCCTTTCCTTGATCAGCTTAAAGGCGTGACCAACCATTAAAATCCCAGTAAAGGGAGGATCCTCTTCCTGAGGTTGGTCAGATGGGGCATCGGGAGAAGGAGCGACCCAGCCGCAGCAGATGGAGTCTGCTGCTTGCGAGGGGAAGGCAGAGTCGCAGTGGTAGAGGGCCTGTCCTCCGAAGGGCCTGCATTCCGGGCCTTCTTCGCCTGAGGCTCTTTGCTGCTCTCCCCAGTATGTCTCTTGTTGGTTTTCTTTTTGCTTGGAGGGGCAACAGCAGCCTCTGGGGTGCTGTAAAGGTCAAACATGTTGGTGGAGGCCATGCTTGAAAAACAAGAACAAAGTCAAACAATGAGATAGCATGAATAGCCAAACACATTACATCATAAGAAGAAAATAAAAAAAAAAGATTTGCAAAGTCCAATACCCGAGCTATTATTACTGGTCCCTACACTACAGACTCTACTAGTCTTACACTCATTCTTTGACACGAAGAAGTTTGGCCCTAATTATGGGGCATATTTAAAATTGTCGTCCCCGTCGAATAGATGACAGGGAATTGGAAAATTTTTTAAAAGCGAAATTACTATACCGTTGTCATCTGACAAGTCGTCAGAGAGGTCGACAGGCTCGAGGGCCTTCTGCTTTCCTTTTCCTAAGTGGGCCGAGGGCCTCTCTGCTCGAGGAGTGCTAGCAGGTTCCCTGATCATGACCCCAGTCGGTCTTCTAAGTGGAGGAGAGGAGACGCTTGAGGTTGCTGCTCGGGTTCCTCTTCGGCGCAAGCACTCCCTGCCGATGGCCCCCTCGTATCGGATTAAGGGACCCAGAGGCCTGCCAACCTAAGGTTAGCCTCTGTAACCAGATTCTTGACACTCTTCTCAGCATCTGGCATGCTGGATAAGAGTGCTAATCTTGACTTGATTCCCGGAGTTAGGTTTGGTTGCAGCCACAGGCCTGGAAGACATCGAAAGTTTAAGACATTATGGAGGAAAACACTAAGTGAAGAGGTCAGCTAGCGATACGAAAGTTTTACCTCCTCGTACGAAAGATAGGTTGTCCGTGACTAGGTCTTCCATAAGGAGGTACTCTTGATAGTACCTCCCCACGTTTGAGATGTGGATCGTGTCAGTCAGGAAAGTGCGTCCGTTTTCCTGATGACAAAGGTGGAAGAACCTCGTGCCTTCATGGTTGGGGTAAGATTTGAGATCGAACAGATAGTTCACCTCATGAGGCGATGGCACGGGCCATTTTCTGGCTGTACAGGATATAAAGTGCAGCAAGCATCCTATATCCATTTGGGGTAATTTGAAAGGGGGCATCTCCAAAATAGTTGGCCACCCCCTGAAAGAATGGGTGAAGAGGCAAGGTGGCCCCTGCCTCAATATGAAACCGCGACCAGGCGCTATAGGCACCTCCATGCAGATTAGCCCTTTGGTTTGGGTTGGGCTTGACTAGGGTCACCCCTGGTAGACTGTATTTCCTTAAGTAGTTGGCGATCATTCTGACCGTCACCCTACTTTTAGAGACTACATGCCACACGACATCCGGCTGAATAACGTGTCGAGGGCGGGCATGTCTTTGGATGTTTGGATCGGGTGTATTTTCATCTCGACCACTAGTCGAGGGATCATCAGTCATAGCAGCAAGCTAATGAGAAGTTTCGAAGGTTTTTCTTTTCTGGGCCTTGGTTTTGGTGCGAGCCATGTTTCAGGTCAAGACTGGGGAAGTGTTTGGATTAATACGAGAAAAGGGAATATCGGGTATCAATGTCGAGGGTTGTTCTTCGTCCTCGAGCAGTTAAGCTAGCAGATCATCGTCGATGGGTCTTTCTCCTCCCCACGGGTCTTGCATATAAACTGCAAACAAACAAAGGAGGAGATAAGACGCACAACCTGGGAGCTTATGTTGAAAGTTGGAATAACGTTGCTCGCGTCTATCGACCAGCAGCATTCTAACCGAAACACTAAGTTTAATGCGAGCAGTTTGAAAAATGGATCAAAAAGTGAAAGTAAAAAAAAATTTCTCAAAAAACTTTTTCAACTCCAAAGGGGCGGGAAAAACCCTGTTTTTCAGCTAGCCTAAATATCGAATTTTTACATCGATTTTATGCCCTAAACCCATGATCCTGACTATCAAACTGCTTCCTAACTTATATAGAGCAAAAGTACACTACCCTATCAAGCATCAAACGGTATATGCAAAATCTTCACAAATTTCCACCCAAGAACACAAAAAGTTTCAGAGCACAGAAGCAGCATGCATGGCATCTCAAAGGGTTAAACGTCGAAGAAAGTTTACCTGAATGAAGATTGGAGATCCTGAAAGGGAGAAGCTTTGGGTTTGCAGGTGAGAGATCCTTGGAAAAGCATCTGAAACTTTAAAATCTTGGGTTCTGGAATATAGTTCTTGAGAGTTCTTGGCACAAAGATGGCGTGTAAAGAGTTAAAAGAAGAATGTGGGGATTATTTATAGAGTTGAGGTGTGCCGAAAAGGGGTAATCATGAGTTACCTTTTTCAAGGCATGGGGGAGTGTAACAGCCGTCGGAATTGTTTCTTGAAAACTAAAAAGGCATGATTGGACGTGATTAGGTCACTATTTTCAAGAGCGCACGAGAGCTCCGACAGATTTCGTGGGGCATACGAAAAGTTATATTCCTAAGTTTACTTATTGCTGGTCGCGATAAATAAACTTGGGGGGCAAATGTTTATCCATAAATCAGCTCCTGGTGACGTGGCAAGGATTTTTGACATGTGGCGGACATGTAGCAGAGATACAGCTCGCCTATCGACCAACATTATTTCTACACGAAGAGGTCAAGTTCCATATGCGACCAATTTGGTCGCATACTCCATTTATTTATGCAAAGATCTGTACAGTTGTGATGAT
Source organism: Humulus lupulus (assembly GCF_963169125.1). Taxonomy (NCBI): domain Eukaryota; kingdom Viridiplantae; phylum Streptophyta; class Magnoliopsida; order Rosales; family Cannabaceae; genus Humulus; species Humulus lupulus. The sequence continues at coordinate 147,609,452 of NC_084802.1, read as the reverse complement.
ATCCGAGAATATCTCTTCATTATGACTTGCAGATTCGATCATTAAGGATAGATATTATTTCCTAATTCATGTAACTCTTCCTGAGCCTATAAATACACAAGAGATAGCTCAAGGAAGGGGATCGATCTTTTTTGCTTTGAGAATTATATTACTATTATCCATCATTGTATTTTCTTCTTCTTCGAAGGTCCGTGAAACTCAGGAACCCTAGTTCTTTGATCACACCTTGGGAGCCCAATATTAATAAAAGTATCAAGTGGACGTAGGTCATTACCAATCACTGGGGCCAAACCACTATAAATCCCTGTGTTCTTTATCTTTCCATTAGATTATTTTCAAGCTCTATATCATTTTCCTGTCGTTTCCTAGACTCTGTGTCGTTGACCAAAATCAGAATCAACAACTTATAAGTCAAGGGTAGCAATAACACTCTGAGTGCTGGTCGACATGGTTAGGTCTAATCAAGAGCATGATATATGCTAGCTTGATTGACCATATGGTCCTTCTGAAAAATAAAGGCCAGGTACACTAGGCTAAGTCTAAGGCTGGTTATACAGAGGAAAGGTCAACGGGCCCCAGGATGACTCTTTAGCCCCATATTGTAGGGTAATGGGTCCCGGTGTGACTTATTAGTCATTTGTTTTGGGCAACGTCTCCAAGTGACTTTATGGTAACGCATTTAGGGCAACAAGCCGCAATGTTACACTGTAGTCAATTATCTTAATAAAATGCATGCATGAGTAGGGTTATTACTACTAGGCATGCTTATTATGACTATGTAATATGTTATTAAATGCTTATGAGCATGTTTAAGTTTTCTTGCTAAGCCTCGGCTGACAGGTGCCTTGTGGTGCACGTAAGGGAAAAGGAAAGCTAGACCAGCCATGAGTTCGATAGCTTCGAGGGCGACATGTACATATGTGATTGCTTGGCAACCATGGCTGGGGTTTCTCAGAGGAACTAGGGTTAAAACCTATTTCACCACTTAGGTTGTCTTGTTATAACTTCTGGGCTGTAATTAACCTTTTAAATGTATGGAATTGAACGTTTTAAATAAATTGTTAATCGTTAGCCAAAAAATTTAACACTAAACTGCTAATCATGTTTAGTTACATGTTTATGGCCAAGAGACTCATATTAGGGAGTCTAGCACTATTTAAAATAAACAGTGTAACGGTCATGGCTATCGACGGCGTTACAACGGTGTACAAGCTCCAAAGGTTCTTAAGCTCTATTGCCTTTTCATAAGAAAGGAAATTTGGTCATTTTTCCTTCAAGACAAGATTCACAAACAGAAAGAGTTCCAACTCTTAGTTCTCTCAAACTTCCACCTTTTGTTAAGTGGTTTATTCTGTCTAGACCCACATGACCAAGTCTAAGATGCCAAAGATATGTGTCATCCTCATTTGAAACTTTTTGTCTTTTGTTTCCTTGCGGTTTTGCTACTTTAAGTAAATCTAAGTTATTAAGCATTTGTTCATTAGGTTTGAGCATATACAATCTGTTTGTATGTTTTGTTTGACAAATTTTGAAACCATTCTTCAAAATAATAATCGCATTATTACTAAAAGAAATAATGAAGGATTGTTCATGCAACATAGTTAAATAAACTAACTTTCTAGAAAATCCTGGAATAAAGTAAACATTGTTCAAAACAAGATAATTGCTCCAAAAATGTAAGCGGATTGTTTCTTTTGCTCTAGCTGAAACGAGCTCTCCACTTCCAACTCCCATGGTAATCTGGCTATGAGCCAGCTCTCTTGATGACTCAAGTATCTGCATAGAAGAATAAACATGGTTAGTGGCTCTTGAATCTAAAACCCAGGATGACATATCTTCTTCCACTACACAAGCTTCAAATACAAGTAAATTAGATTTACCGTTCTATCTCTGCTCATATAGAAACTATTTATAATTTCTCTTCTAGTGTCCTTCAACTCAACAATGGAAACATTTTCCTTTTATTTCTTTCTTCTTGGAGTTATTGTCATTTTTGTTCTCCTTGGCATTTGATGCCTTCTTGCTTTTCTTGGACTTCTTGCCCTTTCTTTTGTCCTAATAATTTCTCTTCTTCCTCTTCTTGGATTTATCCTCAGAGTTTGAAGGTTTCTCCTCTACCACATTTGCCTCAGCCTCTTTTGTAATGGATTTGTTAAGAGACTCAAATGTCTACAGTTCATTCAATAGTTAGGTCTTGTTGAATTCCAAATTATTCATAATATAATTTGTAGAGCCAAGACCAGAGATCACAACAACAAGCACAAACACAATTTGGTCCAAAGAAACAGTCACAAGAACAAAAACCAGTTAGAAGAACCACACAAGAAATTAAACCAGAGAAAACACAACACCAAGAATTACGTGGTTCAAATTAGAGTAAAAAACAAAGAACTCTAATCTACATCCACGGGCAGCCACTTTTATTAGAACTTCTTTCTTCCTTCAGTACAAATCTCTCTTCTCTTAGTTATAGATTTTTCTCAGAATTAGAAGTAAAAGTTTTGTAACAATGTCAATGAGTATACAACTCAATAGTATATATGTAGCAGTAGTAAACATAACGAAACATAACTAACTGCTTTACAAGAATGGTTGTAAACATAAAAGATTGCTGACTGGACCAAAATAACTAACATAATTGGTGGTGAATGCAGAAAAGGCAGGAGTGAGCGATTCAAGTATGATGCTTACTTGTGCACGCTCATCAATGATGGCTCCATGTATTTCTGCTTCATGCATCACGTTAATCATGCTCAAAACATGTTCACGGACAAAAATGCCTTTCTTCATCTTAGTAGTCATGTAGATTCTAGTAGCATCATGTCTACATTGATATGATTGCTGTCCAAACATTGCTTCCAGAGAATCCATTATCTCAAACATAGTTTCCATAGGTTCATGCTTTGTTCTTAGAACATCATTCATGATCACAAGCATGTAACATAATGCATTATTGTTTGATTGAATCCAGGCATCATACTTGTCCCGAACACTCTTCGGGACAGTGGAAGCGGGCTGTGGATGCCAAAAATCCACCAAATAAAAAATCTCTAGTCCCTGGTTGGAACATAGGGATAAAGGTCACTTATTCATGCTATTGGGCTCAAGCCTGTAGGCCTTGTTGAATATAGGAGATCATCTCATGAGAAACAACACGTTATGAGCCACAAGGTTTGGCCCTGCTAAGCTAAGGGGCCACAATGAATACTGCAAGAGGATAGGTACACAAGGCCCTCACATAGTGGGGTCTGACGTGCTCGCGCAAGGTTGACATGCTCATGGGTCAAGATGCACTCACACGCGTAAACGCTGCCAAAGACACCCGGGACATACACCTATCTGCATGCAAAGGGCACCAAGAACCCAGGCAACTCACGATACCCCGGTCTCGCGAGCCTATCACCCACACTTCACGAAGAGGCACTTGGGGTGCTACGGGTGTCTCGCGCCCATGACCCGTGAAGCCCACCTTGCACCTCGCAAGGAACAGTCTTGCATCCGGAGGCACGCCGCGTGCCAAGGGTGTCGCACACCCATGCGTCTCGCACAAGAGGCGCGCCTCGCACCTCGCGTCTCGTCCCCAAGCCTCACACAGCGAGACCATGCGCCTCGCGCGTGGCATCTCGTCCCCAAGCCTCGCACAATGAGGTCATGTGCCTCGCGCCTGGCGTCTCGCCCGCATGCCTTGCACAGCGAGGCCATGCGTCTTGCGAAGCTGTCACGCGTGCCTAAGGGCCTCGCCCAAGTGCGTCTCGCGTGGGCATCCCCATGGCCTTGCACCTCACGCAGCCGTAGCCTCCTTCTCGCGAAGCCATCTCGCCCACCTAAGGGCCTCTCCCAGGTCCACCTCACGTAGGTGTTCTGAAGGCCTTGCCCAGGTGTGCCTCATGTAGACATTCCCATGGCCTCACGCAGCCGCAGCGTGGGTCTCACGCCAAGCAGCCCTCAGCCACGCACCTAAAGCCTTACGGCATGGGTCTCGCACCAAGCACCCCATGGCCTCCCAGCAAGGGTCTCGCACATGAGGGCTACAAAGAAATGGTCTCGCAAGGTGAGATCCTAATCACATGCATAAGCGTCACGCCACACTGCACATGCAGTACGCCCCATTGGAGAGGCCTTATCTCCTTTCCTGAGAAAAGCGCCACCAATGGGGCACCACTCTCCCTGTGAGTCCCATGAGATTTGAAGTCAGAAAGGGCATCATAGCGATTCGACATGAAGTCAGGAGAGACACGGAGTGAGCCTATAGACCAAGAAGAGTCAGAGTACGGATACGGTGTCCATGCCAGACAGGTAATGGCAGTACAAGAATGGTACATGGTCAGGACTCCCTCAGCACGCTTATGAGGTCCGTACCAGACAAGTGGTGGAGGCATAATAAGGCACCAAGACAGGAGCACTTTTGCAGACCTCTGACACGTACTGGAGCAGACCACCACTCAACCAGCACCATTACCACCTGTGGTGTTAACTTTAGCAGTGTACTCATGTACTAATTGGTCCCAGGGGACCACCATGTATAAGGGGGCCATTAGAGCCCAGCTATAAATATAGCTTGACCCCTTAGAATAAGGGGTTTGAAAATTGATTGTAGGATTGAAGCTATTAAGCAATATACATTATTTACTCCATTGTTGATTTGTGTTTATACTTCCATAAGTTCATTCTAAGTTCTTATCTAAACATCGTCGCACTTACCTTTGAGTTTTCCAATTAAATTTCGTTGACGAGATTTCACCATCAACAGTTTGGCGCCGTCTGTGGGAAGAACAAGCATCAAGCCAACGCTCTTCCATCACTTCCAACAAAGAAAAATGCTAAGGCATTCAAAACGCCTACTGCCGCTACAAGATGATGAGGTTCGCCGGGACAGAGTAGAGAGGAGGGCTTCCAAGAAAGACCCCCCACCGCCTAATCATGGAGGTAGGCTGGAGGATCCTCCTCCCCCGAGGGAGGAGAAGGAAGCATCGCCCTTGACTATCCGGCCCGATGGAGGTCATTAAGAGCCGCCGGTGCATCCAATTCACCGGCCCCCAGTGGCACCACGCTCAGGCCACCAAGACCAAGGACCATCGACGCACAGACCGGACAAGGGTCCCATGGTGCACTCGATAAGTTCCAGCCCAAGCACTCGTTTCTACAAGGATGAGATTCAAGAGTTACATCAAAAGACTCGAATGCTGGAAACCATGATAGAGAGCATACAAGAGGTCTTAAATGACCTACTGCAAGGGAAGTCGAGCATACCCCTTCCTAAGCATAAAGAGAAGGAGCATGAAAAAGGGGAAGGCACTGCCCCCGTAGACGATTGGAGAAACCGACTTTCCACCAGTAAAACTCCCCAGTCAAAGTACCATGAAGGGTCTAGACCGACGAAATGCCCCCAGGAGCAAAAGCGGAGGGAAGATGATGGTCGTAGGAACGAAGCAGAACTCACCTCAAAAGAAGTGCTTCCCGGGGTTCCCCTGAGGAACACAACCAAAGCAAGGGTTCAGACTGAGGACCAGCGAGACTCCTCAAGCAAAAAGGGGAGGGGAATAGACACTAAAATGCGAGGCCCTCGGGACAAAATTACCACTGCACCTGGGGGGCATGAAGATAACGAAGAATTTTACCGTGATTCGCCCTTCACAAGGGAGATCTAGGCTGAGCGAATGCCCACTAGCTTCAGAGAACCTCGCATGACTCCGTACGGGGGTACTACAGACCCAAAATATCACTTAGACTCCTTCAATAACTTGATGAGGTTAAGAGGGGTCAACAACAGGGCAAAGTGCCATTGCTTTGTCGTTACGCTTAAAGGAGTGGCGTACAAGTGGTTCAAGAGGTTAAGGCCAGGAACAATCAAATCATGGCAGCAATTCTCTGATGAATTTCTTCAACAACACCATGCAGCCTGTGATTACGTCTTGCCAATTACCAGTGTCGCTAACATAAAACAAGGCGAGAATGAAAGTCTGAAGAACTATATCCATAGGTTCAATATGGAAGCAACGAAGGTGGGAAGTTTAACCAAAGCAGAGGTAAAGATGGCTATTACAGCCGTAGTACGAACAGGAAGCAGGTTATGGGGTAACATTCTCAAAAGAGAAGTTTCAAATTTGGATGACTTCGAGAGAGAGCACAGAAGTACATACGTGTGGAAGAGGGCCATAAGAACTCGAATGTTGAAGAATGCGAACCTTCCTCCAGTCGCCCTACTACCAATATGACTGAAGATTCCATATAGAAGGGGGCGTCGGGCTAGAGGGGTCGCTGACTAAGTTTGAGTTTGAACTAAGACCATCTAGTCATGAATGTCTCGACCTGAGGGGAGATCACCTCAGAAATTGCAAAAAGGGTCTCAAAAGTAGACGCTTGCAGAAAGGGTCTCCAAAGTAGACGCTTGCAAAAAGGGTCTCAAAAGTAGATGCCTGCAAAAAGGGTCTCCAAAGTAGATGCTTGCAAAAAAGGTCTCAAAAGAAGACGCCTGCAAAAAGGGTCTCCAAAGTAGACGCTTGCAAAAAGGGTCTCAAAAGTAGACGCCTGCAAAAAGGGTCTCAAAGCAGACGCTTCCAAAAAGGGTCTCAAAGAAGACGCTTGCAAATAAAGTCTCAAAGAAGACGCCTGCAAAAATAGTACTATGCCTAATGACGAGAAGGACGCTTCTCGCAAGAAATAATAAGCGCACGCGAAAATATATAAAAGGATAACTAGAACCCAAGGGGTCAATATATCCTTATAGATACAATCAAGGTGCACCAAAGAGAGACCTACCGAACCCCCTATCGCGGGGTTTCAAAGGACCTCGAGCATGATGAATACCAAAAAAGGAAAAAAGAAAAAAAGAAAAAAGAGGGATAATAAAAAGGAAGAGAAGATTCTACAAGAACGCCTAAAGGCCTCCCTATAGACTGGGGGGCAAGTGTGGATGCCAAAAATCCACCAAATAAAAAATCTCTAGTCCCTGGTTGGAACATAGGGATAAAGGTCACTTATTCATGCTATTGGGCTCGAGCCTGTAGGCCTTGTTGAATACAGGAGATCATCTCATGAGAAACAACACGTTATGAGCCACAAGGTTTGGCCCTGCTAAGCTAAGGGGCGACAATGAATACTGCAAGAGGATAGGTGCACAAGGCCCTCACATAGTGAGGTCCGACGTGCCCGCGCAAGGTTGACGTGCTCATGGGTCAAGATGCACTCACACGTGTAAACACAGCCAAAGACACCCGGGACATACACCTATCTGCATGCAAAGGGCACCAAGTACCCAGGCACCACATGATACCCCCCGTCTCGCGAGCCTATCACCCACACTTCACGAAGAGGCACTTGGGGTGCTACGGGTGTCTCGCGCCCATGACCCACGAATCCCACCTTGCACCTCGTGAGGAACAGTCTCGCATCCGGAGGCACGCTGCGCGCCAAGGGTGTCGCACACCCATGCGTCTCGCACAAGAGGCGTGCCTCGCGCCTGGCGTCTCGCCCCCAAGCCTCGCAGAGCGAGGCCATTCGCCTCGTGCCTGGCGTCTCGCCCCCAAGCCTCGTACAACGAGGCCATGCGCCTCGCGCCCGGCGTCTCGCCCCCAAGCCTCACACAGCGAGGCCATGCGTCTCGCGAAGCTGTCACGCACGCCTAAGGGCCTCGCCCAGGTGCATCTCGCGTGGGCGTTCCCGTGGCCTCGCCCAGGTGTGTCTCGCATAGGCTTCCCCATGGCCTTGCACCTCACACAGCTGTAGCCTCCATCTCGCGAAGCCATCTCGCGTGCCTAAGGGCCTCGCCCAGGTCCACCTCACGTAGGTGTTCTGAAGGCCTCTCCCAGGGGCGCCTCATGTAGACATTCCCATGGCCTCATGTAGCCGCAGTGTGGGTCTCGCGCCAAGTTGCCCTCGGCCACGCACCTAAAGCCTTACGGCATGGGTCTCGCACCAAGCACCCCATGGCCTCCCAGCAAGGGTCTCGCGCATGAAGGCTACAAAGCAATGGCCTCGCAAGGTGAGATCCTAATCACATGCATAAGCGTCATGCCACACCGCACACGCAGTAGACCCCATTAAAGAGGCCTTACCTCCTTTCCTGAGAAAAGCGCCACTAATGGGGCACCACTCTCCCTGTGAGTCCCATGAGATTTGAAGTCAGAAAGGGCATCATAGTGATTCGACATGAAGTCTGGAGAGACACGGAGTGAGCCTACAGACCAAGAAGAGTCAGAGTACGGATACGGTGTCCATGCCAGACAGGTAATGGCAGTACAAGAATGGTACATGGTCAGGACTCCCTCAGCACGCTTATGAGGTCCGTACCAGACAAGTGGTGGAGGCATAATAAGGCACCAAGACAGGAGCACTTTTGCAGACCTCTGACACGTACTGGAGCAGACCACCACTCAACCATCACCATTACCACCTGTGGTGTTAACTTTAGCAGTGTACTCATGTACTAATTGGTCCCAGGGGACCACCATGTATAAGGAGGCCATTAGAGCCGAACTATAAATATAGCTTGACCCCTCAGAATAAGGGGTTGGAAAATTGATTGTAGGATTGAAGCTATTAAGCAATATACATTATATACTCCATTGTAGATCTGTGTTTATACTTCCATAAGTTCATTCTAAGTTCTTATCTAAACATCGCCACACTTACCTTTGAGTTTTCCAATCTAATTTCGTTGACGAGATTTCACCGTCAACACGGGCTCTTCAAGACATTCCTTAGTTAGGTGTAAAACGCCCTAAACTAATACTTTGTAAAACTTTTACACGCTCATAAACTTATAGAATAAAGTCACTTATTATATGAAAAATCCCAGTGGGGCCTTGCTAAAACATGCAAGTTGGGCCCAATAGTTTAAAAATAAAATAATAGTTTTCATGCAACGTTTTAAAAATAAATAAAGTTTAAGTCCCACTGATAAGTTCTGAAAAGTGAAAAATAAACATAACATTATTCTTTAGAAATTTTCATTAAGCTTATCGTTTTCTCGCCATACCCCCACACCATACACACCCTGACGTTGGAACTTCTCACATCACCACGCGTGCCAAGAGAAATCATATTTGCTACTTGGAAGGGAAAGTAAAGGGGTGAGCTAATAGCCCAATAAGGATGTATAAACATCACACAAGTAAACACATCAAAACATATTCACATTCATACATTGTTACACATTATACTTAACTTCATCATCATACATCATCATCATAAACATCATTATCATAAACATTATGATTATCATAAACATCATCATCATAGACATTATCATCATAAACATCATCATCATAAACATTATCATCATAAACATCATCATCATAAACATCTTCATCATAAGCATCATCATCATATCTTTGTGAACATGGCCCGCTATCTTGTCCATGTCACATCTTGAGGTAAACAGGAACTCTGGTCCTTGAATAACCTCGGCGCGACTGCCCTATGAGTTATGTCTGTATATCCTTAGTAACTCCTTTGTTGTGACGCGTTCATCCCGCTAACAACCATTACATATCATACAACATTCAAACCACATACAATCTAGTCATATCTATACAAAGGAAATTTCATGATTCACCAACATCATCACATCATCACAAAATATCATTTCATACTTCATATCGCAAAATGTATCATCGTACATAGCATTCTATTCATACAGGCCAATCTTACCGTTCACAACATAAATAAATAAAATTCTATCTAACTTCCTTACCTCAGGTCTGAGCAAAGCAAAAATGGAACAAACTTCACAACAAGCCTATAATCATAAGCATATAGTATTCTTTAGCATTACATATGACTTTCTTGTGCCCAACTCATAAATCCCATGTGTGCATGGGCAATGCACACATGGTGAAAACTAAACATATTTTCAAAACATGCATATTTATACATAAAATCACCAAAAGAATAATGCAACTTATACCTATTTTACATGCATGGTTTTTAAGTAAAAATCACATGCATGGTTGAATATTAGACATATTTTTTAACGTAAAAGTGCATTTGCATGCGACATGCATACGTGGGAACGTTGCTAAAAAGTGACGTTAAAAACGATAATTCCTACGCACTTGTTTCTATCATTTTCAAAACAAGTATTTAGCAACATACTTTTATTACCATTATTTATCTTTTCAAAATTTCTAAGTTCATTAAACCTCTAAAACATTATTTTTATTTCATAAAAATAATTTATTTAGCCATTTAAAAATATGAAATTTCATTTATTATTGTTAAATCACATAGAAATAATAAAGGCCATAAATTATTCAAAATACTTATAATTAGCATGTTTCCTTAGAAAATAACAATTTAATCAAATTTAATAAAATCACAAACTTGGTGTGAGAAAAATATAATTTTTAGGTGTAGAAAAATATATTTTACTTGTATTATTTGAAGATTCAATTTTAAGTAGAATACATTCATAAGTGATAATCCAATAATTATTTTTAAAATATTTTAACTAAACTTTCATCAACAATTTAATTTATTTAAAAATCACAAGTCAATTAATCTCAACATTTGTTTCTTAATTAAAATAAAGAAAAATCATATCTATTAAAATGAGCACTCATGGTTATATTAAAAATATAATTTTTAATATTTTCATAGTTTAGGCTATTAATTTATTTCAACATACACACAAAATTCATTTTATTTAAAAATACAACTTCTCATTTTTACTAAAATTCCAGCAACAATATATACCCTCAAAATCACCATTTTTATTTTAAAAAACTCATATTTTCTCTAAAAATATATAAAAAAAAAACTGTAGGTATTTACTTGAGTGAAAATATCATTTTAATGTATATTAAAATTTCCATAAACATAATAGCAATTGCAAAAAATATTTAAGCATGCAAAATTATTATTTTCATCATATTCTAAATCATTAAACACCCAAATCAGCAAGCTTAACAAATTAAAAATCCATATTTTACATCATGCTTCACAAAAATTCATACAAAATCATTCATGTTTAATTGACAAAAATTTAGACACAAACCCTAGCATGTTTCTATCACCCAAAGGAAAACAAAGCTAACATATACTCATTTAAAATCTTACAAACAACCTATCATGTTTCTATGATCACAATTAACATTAAAACATACAAGGAAAACAAGCATGCTTGAACACCACACATAAGCCAAAACACACCTAAGATTCACAATAAAATATATCACAAAATTCTCATAAACATATTCATCAACTTTGATGTACTCAAACTAGAAATCCAAAATATTTATCATGCCACAATTTACACAGGATCCTAGAACATGAATCTAATATAAAAACACAATAAAAATAACAAAATATAAAGGGGGGTTCCTAGACATGCATAAGTCGAAACCCACATACACCCAAACATAAAATATCATCATATTTAGAAAATCAAAACCAAATCCCTTCATGCATTAAACCACAAACCCATCATCATATTTAGTAGTTCACAAACTAAAAACCTTGCATGCTTTTACAGAACACCTTAAAATAAATCATAGCATCATATTATAGGGAGAAAACATAAGTGTCACAACATCAATTATTTCCATGCTTCTTACAACAAACCTTCTCACCCAAAATCAACAAGAAACAAATCATTATATCATCATCTCATGTAAATCAAGAATACAAAAAAAAAACATAAAGGCTAAGGGTTCATTACCTCTCTTGATTGTAAAATCAAAAACACCCAAGTGACCAATACTCAACTATATCACCCCTTGTTCAAGCCTAGGGTTTTTCAAAAACCCACATGAAGAGAAGAAGAGAACCAACAACACAAACAAACTCTAATCAAAATACCATAATCAAAAGAAGGGAAATTATAAAACATAAACATAAAGAGGCATACCCTAGGATTGATCCCTTCTTCTTCTTCTTCTTCTTTTTCTCCTTCTTCTCCTCTTTCTACCCTTCTCTCTCTAGAACACGCCTCTCTCTCTCTCTCTCCCTCTCTCTCTAGGTTGATGGCACCAATGGAGCATAATGCTCTTCTTTCTTTTTCCTTCTCCCTTTATTCTAATCTATCCATAATAGCCTAAGGAAAATAAATGGTAAGTTTCCTTTTTTGATTATTTTCTTTTAATTTTTATTTAATTTTAATTGGTATGAAATAAAGATCACAACATCTCTTCCATTTTTAACTAAAATTCACCAAAATAAAATAGGAATGAAATCACCCTTTCCTACTATGCTCACACGTCCAAGCCCCTTTCCCTTTATTTTTTTATTTAATTTTCAATTTAAATAATTAAATAAATCTAATAAAAGAAAATTATAAAGTGTGTAGAAAATTCTACACATGTGCACATGCACACACTCAATAACTAGGGTGCATCACTACCTACCATGCACCTTAGTGCATTCAACCAAAACTCAATTATTCACATATTAAAATAAACAGATAAATAACAATTAACAATTTAATTCACAAAATTCTATCAAACAATTTTAACAATTAATTTAAACAAATAAATAAAATAATTCACAACACTTAACAATTAAATAAAATAAAGCACAAAATTTAAATAAAAAAAAATTGGTGCGCTACATTAGGACAAATTTACGGTTCTCATAGATTAACATAAGATTCAGGTTTTATTTCTCTCTTATAAAAATATCACCATTAAGTATTTCAATTGAAAGTAATGCAGTTATATGATTGGCATTATTCGACATTACTGAAAGAAATAAACTACAATAATATTTCAATTTGAAAAAGTATCTATTATTCTAAAAGAAAATATGATGCATGTATGCAACAATTAAAGCACATAAATAAACATTTACTTTTCCACGCTAAAACTACCCAACAAATAAAGTGCCGCCTTAGGGTCCGTCAAGTTAAGTTTAGATAGCTTATAAGACAATCTTATCTGTATAATTTAAAAATCAAAATAATTCTTTATTTTCTCTTTTAAAAAGAATGTATCGCTGGTTTAGTCAAGATGCAATTATCCACTACAAAAGCTTATTTGCATCTCTGTAAGTGTAACCTTTTGTTTCAGAATTCATGACTTAACCGATAATTAGCATTTGTGGCAGTTGGGCACTGCGACAAATGCAAGGGCATTTGCATCAGTACGTATACTGACATCGTTGAACGAGAATGATTGCGTCAGTGCCACCATAACGTTGTTTAACGCGCCATTTGCTTTACTGGGCCACTGATGCAAATGACCAATTAGTTTATATCAGTGTGCCCTTCTTCCCAAATTTCCATAATCCTAAAACTGTAGAAAAAAAAGAGAGAACATTTTCTCTCTGAAACCCAGTAGTGCCTCCACGGTTTTTGACCATTTGGGTGAGATATTTTTTTTTCAATTTTTAGGTGAAAATGATGATATATATATATATGTTTATGAACCTTATACATAGTTTTTTTAAATAAAAATTTGTATAGATTTTGTATTCTTGAAGATTATTGTTTGGAAACCCATTAACTTTCTTAGTTTTTTGGGGTTTGCTACTTCAAGAACTCACATTACTCAATTATCACAAGTAAGTGCAATTTTATTAATTTTTATGAATTAAATTTAATTTTTGTGATTTTTTTTTTTATAAATTGGCTATATTTCAGATTTTAAATTTTTGGATAGTTTATATTAATGATTATGTAATTGTTTTAGGTTTAAAATTTTCAATTTAATATTTTATTTTTTAGAATTTTTTTATTATAATTTTTTTATTTTTTGTTAAATTTTTCAATTTTTTAAAATTTAATTTAATTTCAGCTTTAATTATGTAAATGAGTATATATATTAATGTATATATTTTGTATAAGTTCGACTTTATTAATTATTTAGTTTGAATATTTTTAGTAAATTTGTCTTTATATTTTGTTAATTTTGGGTTTAATTGTTTAAATATGTATATAAAATAAATTGTTTGTTTTCTTTAAGTTCTATTTTATTATTTCTTTAGTTAGGATATTCATAGTATATTTTTCTTTATGCTTTGTTAACTTTTTTTTTAAAATATATATATATATAATTTTGGGTTTAAGTATTTAAATGGGTATGTATAACATATTATGTGTTTTCTTTAAGTTTAACTTTATTCTTTAAGTTCAACAGAGCAGTGCATTTGGATCATCAAATGCATATGGTTCGAGTGTAGGAGGAGCCTCAAACATACCACACGCACCATATGCCCCTCCACCACTAACATAGGCACCATATGCTCCTCCACCACCGACAAGGACATCATATGCTCATAGACCACCCTCGTAGGTATCATATGCTCCTCCACCACTGACACAGGCACCATGTGCTCCCCCACCACCACAGTCAAATTTTCCTGATGAGATAATAGTTTCTTATTAATTCATTATTTCATATATTGGATAATGTAAAAAATAAACTAGTTTATAGAAAAATCTAACAGATTAATTGTAATGTAACAGATCAATTGTAAGTTGTGTCTTGGTTTGACACAAAATATAGTTGCAGAGGGGAAACTTTTAAGTACCTGTTGCATAGAAATACATAGCGTTCAACTGCCTCCTAGAAATTATCATGTGAGAGTTGAGGTAGCCATTCAAGAGAACGGTAGATTAACGCATCCGCTTAAAATGGAAGGTTATCCATTGGTTGGACAAGTAGCCGGGTACGATGTTAGATGGCCATAGCATTGGCTCCTTACTAATCGACAAATGAAAGAGCCATTTGCACCCTCTACTCAACAACCAAAAGAATCAAAGCAAAGAATAGAGGCATTGACATAGGAGTCTACAGTAGTGCCTATGACAAGAATGTTGAAGTGTTTGGTGAAATTTATTGACCGCGTGGTAGAAATTCCAATTGTAGAAATGGTATTTAGATTGCAAACTATCGCTCAGTTAGGAAAAGTTGATATCATCAACTTTTGCAATTATGAGAATATCTGACAAACTGAGCTAGCATTATATATGAGGCACAATGGTGCTTATAATCTTCTAATATATTTAGTGTAACTTGAAATTTAATAGTTTATCGACCTTTTCAATTATATGCATCGTGCTCGATGATTTAGTGCAAACAAAGGGGTTGAATCACATGTACACTTTCATTCATCCCACTTTAGTTTCCACTAATGCAAGAACCAATGAAACACGAGCTAAAAATATCTTCGATCGGTTTCAATAGATGGAGCTAGAGACATAATTACTAATTTGTCATCGGAACAACAAGTAAGTCAACTTAATATTAAATTCATATATTTTGATTTTTGATAAATATCTTACACAATTTTTTTTTGGTTGGAGCAATCATTGGATGTTAATATTAATTCAGCCACACAGTGATTCTGTAGCTTTTTTTGGATCATGTAAACTCACATTTTCATGAGGAAATCAAGGAGATAATTGTCATGTAAATTATAAGTATTACTTAATTAATTTATGATTTCATTTGAAACTCATATCTAGGCAAATAATAATATTTTGTGAAGGGCATTTGATCAATATGATACACACCAAATATAAAAAGAGTCAATCAAACTAAAAGTTTGTAATCCCAAGGTAAGTAAATTATACTACTTATCGTATTAAAGTTTTTGACATATTTTTATTATAATAACTTGTTAAATATAATATTTACATTTGGAAAATTATGTTTTAATACATCACTCCTTCCTATCTTCGTAAGAAGCCAAACTTGGCATTAATATGTTATCAATCAAACATTAATTAACATTTATTTGAATAAATAATAAATGATGAACCGAGTACTATTGGGTATTTCTAAATTTATAACATTTGACAAAATAGAAATAAAAATTCAAAATAGCCTTTGACTTGTTTTCAAGACACCATGAATGCTTCTCCTAGTTTTTAGGCTTTCTTGCCAATCTTTAGGAAATTGTTAGGCCCAACTAATTAATTAGAAACTAATTTACAATTCAATTCAATTTATCCTTGCCCTTGTTCTGCCCAATTCAATTTCCTTTGTTAGGAGGATTGGCCACCACATTGGTCTTTGAAGTCTCTCAATTAGACTCTTCTTCGTTCTTAGCTCTACTATGGGATTCCTTATCAATCCTCAAGTGCATAAGGATTTCCTCCAATGAAATCTCCTCATTCCTAAGGAGGATTTTCTTCCTATAGCCCTCCAAGATGGAGGAAACATGGCTATTACGACACCCACAATGAATTGTTCCGACAATACAATATTAAGTGTAGACACTTTATTCACAATAATTTTCAACTCATGTATTGGGGGAGAAGGGGTTTCATATCATAGAACATGAATTCCAGATATTGAATAATAAAGAATTTATTTGTACCTTCTTCTTCTTCTTTGTACTTCTTTTCCAAGGCGTCCCATATCTCCTTGGTGGTCTTGGTGTTGGTGTAGAGATCATAGAGCCTATACGAAAGAGAATTGATGATGTGACCCTTACATATGAATTCATCTTCTTTGCACTTCTTCCTTTCTTTGATCAATTCTTGAGTATCATCTTCCTTGGCCGCTTCCAATGGTTGTAGGTCTTTATCCAACACATAGAATACCTTTAGAGTGGTTAGCAAGAAACTAATCTTGTCTTTCCAACGAACAAAGTTAGTCGCATCAAACATATCACATCTTACAAATTCTTGAGTCATGAACTTCAAAGCCGAAAAAAGAGTTATATTCTTCCATGATGTTCTATCTCAAATTATAAAGAATTAGAATGTTGGGGGAGAGAGAGATCACACCACCAGAAAGCGAGTGCACCGAAAATGAACGGGAATGGTAACTGGGAATCTTACAATAAAGAAACAAAAGAAAGATTGAGAAAGATGATGCAAACCCTAGTTCTAGAACAATCTTCTTCAACTTTGATGAACCTTCAAAACCCTTTGAAGAACCACCACTTTGAGCCTTTCGTTCTTCAATGCAAAAACACAAGACCAAGGCTTAAACATAATTCTAATCGTGGTCATAATTCTCTATTTCCTGGCTACAATTGATGCTTGAGACCTTTTCTAAGAGGAAATGAGAATTGTGACTGAACAAGCCTTAAACTCACGAAGTCAAGCACTTTCTTTATGAGTTTCTTGGAGAGAACTAGAGATTCTTGAAAGCTAGAGAGAGAGATAGGTTAGAGGGAGATTGGAGAGAGTGATCATGTATCCCAAAACTCTATTAGGACCCTTTGATAGTGTAGGCGTCGTCATTCGTTCTAACCAATAGGATTAGAGCTAAAGAACTCGTCATTTGTAGCTTAAAACATGTGCTGGGGCTTTTAAGCTCCTTTGCATTTAGGCAATGCAATGCCTCCAAGGAGGCAATGCATCACCACCTTATCTAACTTCTGACCCCTCCAATGGGCTTAAAATTTCTCAAAAAGCTACCAATTTTTTTGGGATCCTTAGATACCTCTGTGTATCACTTTGGAGCCAAATGCACAATTTTTAAGTGCCTACAATTGAAACTTAAATTTCACATCAACACTATGTGAGATTCACTAAGTGTTTCATACCTAGCTTGTATAACAACACTTCTCCTCTGTATTAAACCAATTATAACAATATCCTCCAAATTGGGGTGGGCAACATCCAAACCAATCCAATTACACTCAACCAATTCAATCCAATCCAATTACAAAAAATTTGATATCCAATTACAATTGGATTCGATTGGATTTGAATAATTGGATTTTAATTGGATTGGATTAGATGGCAGAGGACATTATCAAAATGCAATTAAAAATCGATCAAATCCAACTACAATATATAATTATTAATATTTCTTTTAATACATTATTATTTGCTAACTATTAGTCTTCTACTATACACTTCTAAAACTAATTAGTGGAGAAAACACTAAGATAATGCTCGGTTTAATGGAATGGGATTTGGAATGTATTGGATGATGATTTTCAAAATATAGCCTTTAATTGGATTAGATTGGATTAGTGCAAAAATGATGGATTGGATCGGATGCCCACCCCTAGAATCATCCAATAATTTATAATTTAAAATTAAATTTTAAAAATTATTAAAATTAATAATTTATAAGAAAACATAAAAGATTGAAATATTATTCAATAAGTTATTTTATGAAAAACATTATAATTCTCAAATAAATTCTAGATAGAAAAATTCTGAAATCAAAAAAATTAATTAAAATTCAAAATAATAAAGTTTCATGCTGTGTACTTAAAAGGTAACAATTTCTGGGACTACCAGCTCAAGACAGACACAAGTTGGAACTGGAAAAAACTCTGCCAATTACGAAACTTGTTTGTTCAGGAGGATATTGATAATGGTAGTAGTCATGGGAAGTTTAAAATTGGGCTGTTGTATGCTAGGTTTATACACCAAGCTCCTGCCAAATATCATCAATTTGTTTGGAGTCGAATGAGTGTTCCCAAGCATATATTCATCACATGGCAAGCTGTTAACTCTAAGCTCTTAACCAGAGATCATCTTCTTCGAGTTTTTATGGTTCTTGACTTTGTTTTGTGCCATGTTTGTGAGCTGGTTGATGAAAGCCACAACTACTTGTTTTTTGAATGCTTTCTTTCCCAGCAGGTGGTTCGGCTGGTTCCGGAATGGGTTAGATGCACTTGGCCTCTTTGTTTCTCTGCCTGGACTGGTTGGATTGAAGACATGAGGGGGGGAGTTCATGCCTCGTTAGTGGCAGCTGTTTTCTCAGCCACAGTTTATTATCTTTGGCATAACAGAAACATATGTTATATTCATCACTATTCTCTTAGTGTCAAAGTTGTAATAGATTTGATCAAAAAAGACATCATGTTTAGGCTTAGTTGTTTTTCCCATAAGAATTTAAGAGGCATTGAGCTTAGTTACTGAAAGGTGGTTGCCTTTTGTTTGTTTGTATCTGTGTTTGGTCCTTTGGACTGAGTTTTGGTGTATTTGGTTTGTGATTAATGAAGTCTATCTTTCTTGATAAAAAAAAAAGTTCGAAAGCTAAATTAAAATTCAAAAAATAAAATTTTATTAACTTAAAAAAATGTAAAATTTTTAAAAACTAAGAGAATGATATTAACTTTCCTTAGATAAAAAAAAATGAAAAGAATGATAAATCTCAAATATGGGCTTGTGCGCAGTAGAAATTTTAATTTTTAAGGTATTTCTAAGTGATTAATCCAACAACTTCTTATTTAATGCAGTATAAGAAAAGTTGACTTATTAGTTAACGATCAGATTGAGTAGAAATCATAAATGGTTAATCAGATTGTTTATGGAGTGCTATATGTTAAAAATGTAAAGTGCTGGAAATTTAAATGACACATGAAGTTCTTAAATTTTTCGGTTTCCCAAGTGTCCCAGGGAAGAAACATGATTAGTAAGAGATCAATGGTACAAAATACAATTGTCTTAAACAAAAATAGACACTCTTTATTCTATTGTGCCAAGTATGAGTACCGTCTTCTAATGACCTTTTCTGCATCACACACACTTGAACTCCCTTCAATGTTGTGGTGTCAAACCTTATCCCGAAGTATCTACTGTTAGGAACAGTTCCTAGTGTGCAATGAAAATTGCAGTAATTGTAGTATCGTATACAACAATTTTTTTTTCATATAAACAACTTTATATGAGGATCCTTTAATAAGAAATATGTTAATTAATATAATATGTATAAGTATAATTAATACAAAATGATTTATCTCTTGCAGGCTATCAAGAATCCTTGAATTGTTTCGTATATATTTTGATCTTCCTATCCTCGCTAGAGTACTCACACCTTGATCTTCCAAGTCGTTCTCTACAACTCAAGATGTAGGTGGGCATATAGAGAACAAGAATTAATATTTGTGAATAAAAAGTATTCTCAACACATGAGACTCTTGATTATAGGCTAGAGAGAAACATTTATCTATTGTGTGAAAAAATGATCAGTCCTGTAAAAACGTTTCTTTCCTTATTTTCTATCATATAGAATATATATATGTATTATTATCATCATAATAATAATAATAATAAAATTGATCATCTTTAATAATAATAATAAAATAAATGATATTTAAAGACAAAGTCTTAAATTCCATTTTAAAATCATTTTCAAAATGTTTTATTAATTAATTAAATAAAATAAAAAACCAATAACTCATCACCATCAATAGTGGTACACGCATAGGGCAGTCCAAGAATCCCTATGCGTGCAGCACTTCCCTGAAAAAATGGGATTTGATTTTTCAAGCATTATTATTTTATTAATTAATAATTAGAAATTAAAATAAGGTATCATCTTTTTAAGGAAAAGATAACAACTTAAATTTCAAAATTCTAAAATTTAAAATTTTGACTATCGATATTTATCCTTTCACACTTAAATAAAATAATTGATTAAAATCAACTTCTTTTATTTCTAAACAATTTCAAAAATTGCACTAATGCAATAATAAATTGTGCAACTTCAATTATCTCATTATTGCATATTTCCCGAAGAATAAATATTCTCTCAAATAACCCATTCACAGTTTGACCCTTGTATCAACTCTTACCTTGAATTGTATTGATAGAGTCACCCCAAGGACCTATAGACACATAATTCCAAGCCCCAATAAATAAAAGTTTATTAACCAAAACTTTTGATTCAATAATTTAATTTATTAATATCATGAATACTCCACTATAAATATGAGACTACACTCTTGAGAATTAAAGATATATATTTACTGAGTACTTTATTGTAACAATAAAGTGTCCATTGATATAATCATTACATACAAATTAATCCTCCATTGATGATTCATAATTAAGTTGGAATAAAATTACCGTTTAACCCTTTTAATTATATCTTGATTCTTAGTGTATCATTGACTTTACTAGTGAAGGTTAATTCATAATATGATTATGAATTTGATGTCAATAACCTTTTCAAATCCAAAAGCCAACCCAATAGGGAACCACCATTCAATCTATAAGAAGGTATAGATTCCATATCTGTTAAGCTATGTCCCTAGCCATATACATCATTGAGTCCTCAAAACAATAGTTCTTAGCCTGATCATTCTGACAAACCTTAATGCATGAATCAAAGGATCAAATGACATATATAGGAGTTTATAGTAACTTCAGGATTAAGATTAGTTTGTATATGATCATCGATTGATATGTTTTATAATACTACGAAATGATATTCAAATAAGTATTAAATCACATCTGGTCCAGTTATACATACTCTCAGTATGCAAAGTGCCTCCACTAAAGTTTCCTACTACACTTGCAACCTAGATGTAGGTCACATGTATTCACAATACTAGTGGACTGTAAAAGAAGTAATTAATCTAAAGATTTCATAACTTTATTTTACTACAAACTATTTAAGTCCATTATGTCAATCTTGATTGAGACCACATAGATGAACTTCAGAATTTTTTGATATTTACTTAATATTATTTACAATAATATAGCACATAAGCTACATATATACAATACTTCAATTCATTCATTTATTTCAATAAAACCATTGTCAACTACAATTGCTTTAAGGGCATAATTCCAAAAGATCTCCCAATTGCCCTAATCCAAATGAAGCATTTCCCTTAACCACATGCTTCTTACATGACCCTAAAAATATTTAATAGACAAAGACATTGTGAATGGATTTGGAAGATTATCTTCATAGGAAATCTACAAGACAGTAACATCTCCTCAGTTATCTATCTCTCGGGTCAAGTGATATTTCCTCTCGATGTACTTTCCCTTCTTGTGACTTTTTGGTTCCTTTGAATTAGCTACGGCCCCACTGTTATCACAAGCTGCTATGTATTCAACATGCAAGGTGGAGTCTGCAATACTGGATTGTTTAATAATCCTCCAAACTACAACACCTCCTCCAAGTGTGAAAACAGATCCAGATGTTGACTTTCGACTATCTTTGGCTGATTAAAAATTAGAATCAGTATATCCAGTGGGGTTCATGTCTCCACCTGAATACACAAGCATGTAATCTCTAGTATGTCTGAGATACTTGAGAATATTCGTCACTGATGTCCAATGACTCAATCCATGATTGGATTGATAATGGCTAACTATCCCTACTCCATAACAGATGTAAGGTCTAGTCCATAACATTGAATACATTACACAATTTACCAATTTAACTGCTGTCCAATGACTCAATCCAGGATTGGATTGATAATGGATAACTATCCCTACTGCATAATAGATGTCAGGCCTAGTGCATAACATTGAATACATTAGACTGCCTACTGCAGAGGCATAAGGATACTGTCTCATGTCCTCCTCTTCCTGAGGTGTTTGTGGACAATGTTCTTTAGACAATTTAACTGCTGACCGGGTAGGCCAAAGTGTTCTAGCACTTTATCAATATAAGTTGCTTGAGATAGTGGAAAGACTTTGTTCTTTTAATCTCTACAGATCTGAATTCCCAAAACATATTTGGCCTCTCCCAAATCCTTCATTCGGAATTGCTCAGCAAACAATTTCTTTACTTTGGATATTGTTTCTATGTCTTTCCTAATGAGTAGAATATCATCAATGTTAAGAACGATGAATGCCACAATCTTTTTTTTTATTTGATTGTAAACACAAGGTTCATCAACGTTTTGTTCAAAACCAAAAGTTTTGATTGTTTCATCAAATCTAAGATTTCAAGATCTCGAAGCTTGTTTAAGTCCTTAAAAAGACTTAAGAAGCTTGCAAAATGTTTGCTCTTACCCTTTAACTTCTGTTGTACCCTATTTTTAGCACGAGTTCATTCACTCAGCTCGGGTACAGCTGGCACATAAATACGTGGGAAAATAACCAAGTAGAATATTTATTTATTATCCATGTGGACAGCTCGAGATTCATAATTGTCAGACATGATGTTAGGCGTCATGAGTTTATCACAAACTAAGAATACGATGGCTGTTAAGCACGAGCTTGGAGGAGATATCAAGCTAGTGAAGATTCAAATATAATGCATATTCAGGGATCCCCAAAGACTAGGGATTTGTTTATAAGTTTATTTATGATGACACTATCATATTTATTATCCGAGATGACAACAGCATATTTATTCTGTTATCAAATTATATCCCAATATAAATGAGAATTATTTGTATTGAATATAAACATTATGTAAATGCGTGATTGATTCACGCGGTTACACAAACATGTCCATGGAATTCCCCTATAAATACTGGGAATGTTGGGGGAAAGGAGAGGATGATGTTGTAATACCAAAACTCTGGCAAAATAGAGAGAGAAACATTAATAATACCGACTGGTGGACTAGGTGGATTTTAACCACTGAACCACGTAAAATTTATGTATTCTTGAGTGAATTTTTGTTATTTTCATTACGATTATTTCTTATTGGTCGCACCATGGATTTCTGCATCGTGCAATATGTTGATCATGTCTAAGACATGTTTTCTGACACAAACATTTTTCTTCATTTTAATATTCATGAAGCTTCTAGTAGCATCATGTCTGCACTTATCAAATTGCTGGCCAAACATGCCTTGTAGAGATTCCCAAATCACATAGGCTGTTTCAATAGTTTCAGACTTTCTTCTGTGAACATCGCTCATACTAGCAAGCATATAACATTTGACCTTATTGTTGGATAAGATCCAATTCTCATACTGTTCTCTAGCTGTTTTGGAAGCAGTGAGAGCCGGAACCTGAGGACATTCCTCATTTAGGAGAAACATGTGGTTTTCACTTATCAAAACAATGTGCATGTTCGATTTCCATTTCATGTAGTTATCACCAGTCAATTTCTCATTAGCAAGTAAAGTAGTTACAGGGATTGGATTGGACATATTGCTGAAAATTAAAGAAATAAAATATAGTGATTTAATGCATAAAATATATGTCAGTTTATATTTGGAATATTAAACATGATGCATGAATGCAATACATAAAATAAGACACAAAAATCAGTTTATAGTGATTTAATGCATAAAATATATGCAATACATAAAATAGATTAATTTGAAAAATTAATGGACCAGCCTTGGGGTAGGTCAGACTAATCCCAAAATAATTTTGAGACAAGATCTCAACTCCCTAAGTGAAAACTTAAAACTCAATTTTCTCTTTTGCCTTATGAATTATTGTTAGTTTGGTCAAGATGCACTAGATACATCTTTGGAGAATACATCACTGATCTTATTTTCTTATTAGGAGTCAACTTTGATATAAAATAAATATATTCAAAAGCCTTCCCTTAGGGAGGCCACAAATGGAGGCGACATGAGGCCCTTCTTATGCCTCTCGATGTTCAACAAATAATGGAGACCATGAGACTTATTGTCATAATTCCCTCTCCCACTCACTATTTAAAAAAAAATGTGTTTTACTCAAAATCAATTTTTTTCAATTTGTTTGTAAAACTAATTAAATTAAGTTTACCAAATGATATTCTAATAAATACTAATCCAATTATGTAAAATAAATAATCGTGCCCTAGATTTTATTTTTTCTTTTTAAATATTATACCATTTAATTTAATAAAACAATTTTATTAAATAAAAAATTAACTTTAAATTATATGATCATCAGTTGATGTGTTTTATAATACTATAAAACGGTATTCAAATAAGTATTATTAAATCACATCTGGTCAAGCTATACATACTCTCAGTATATAAAGTACCTCCACTAAAGTGTCGTACTATACTAGTAACTCGGATCTAGGTCACATGTACACATAATACTAGTTGACCATACTTGAATTCCTTTAAGTCTTTCAAGTTCTTCTTTCGAAGAATACTAAGATGCCACACTTAGTCTCACATACAAAAAAAATCACTCCCACATAACAATCTTTTTATTACAACAAAATACATACAATATTATGTTAGAGTTATTCCTCGAGTGCTTGAGAGTTCTCCTTTATAGTTGTAGAAATTGACCAAATAAAGGTGGAGATCCTGCACAATAACGATCAAAAGAAAATACCTTCTCTTAATTTAGGGATGATTTGGTCAGCTGTAAAAATCAATCCTTACAAATGAGAAATGACTTCTTTTTGGATAAGTTGGAAAAAACCCTAGTACACGATTGTGTCCAAGTTCAATCACTTCATTTATTCCTACAATAAACAAGATTGATATACAGAATAAATGAAAGAATAAAATCATTCATAAATGAAGTATATTATTTTTGAGTGAAAAAAAATATATAAATTAAATTATAAAATAGAAATTAAATAATTAATTTATCTTCTTTTATTAATTAGTTGGCTGAGATAACACAAAGATATTATCCTCAAAGGCCTAAATATGATCTTCATGAAACAAATAAGGAAAAAAGTTTCATTTTGTGTGCACTTACCCAAAAAAAATTTCATGAAAGAAAACCACTACACTTATCTAATGAACGAGGTAAAACCCTTTTATTAATTAGATGTGGTTAATAAAATTGTGTCCTCATTTTATTAGTCACATGATACAATTTATAGACAATAAAAATACAAATGACACAAATTAGGGAATCCTTAATCTAACTTATTCGATTTACCAGCTCTAGAAATGTAATCCAAGCTTTACGTTTTCTACGCAAAAAAAAAAAAAAGGCAAGAAGCTTAAGAAATAGATACAAGAACCAGCAAAAAAGAAATAATATAGTCAAAACCGAATAAGAAAAAAGGAAACTAGAAGTCAAATAAAATGGAAAAATTAAATATCTAGGGAAAAAATAGTACAAAGACGAAGGTGAAAGGCTAGAATGTATAAAGAAACAGTATACTTCCGAAAAGGTTTGCGGAAGTAAAATTGTCCGGAAGAGTTTCTAAGGAAACTTAGAAGATGGAAAATTGAGAAGAACATGGAAGAAAAAAATCCCTATATATAGACAAGGAACGGCAAGTGGGAATGGATGACCCTTTAAAGCGAACGACCCTGATCTTGTACGGAAGCGAGCGAAAGTTAAAAGGGATTTTAAAATTAAAAATTGGAACAAACCCTTAGTTGTCGTACAACTTCCAAAGCGATTCTCGATCATATCAAACATTGGGTCAAATAAAAAACATGATTACTCTATGAAAAAAGTTGCACGTGGCCGGTAAAGCTCAACAAGCGCTACATCTCGAGTATGTCCTCTTTACCACTTCTTTGTTTTTGCTTGTTCTTGGGTTTTTGGTTAGACTAGTGGAATGGTTAGAATTTAGATGCTGTTTTACCTTAATTTATTCTTATTTTGTGCCCTTGTTGGTGTCAATATCAGCTGTAAGTGGCGAGTTTTGGATTTTTTGCAATTTTCACAATGTTTGATACCTAACAAGTTTATGGGAATCTCCCAGGTCCTGTTGGTGTTCTTGAGCTTCTGGTGGTGTCTTGAAAGGTCATTTGTGGTGCTTTGGGGAAAATCCTTGTTTAGAAAATTCTCATCTCCCTTGTCCCCGAGTAGTTTTCTTAGGGTAAACTCGTGTTTTGGCCATTTTCCTTAGGTTAAAGCGTTAACTGCTTGGTTTTTGTTTCGGATGTCCGAGGAGCTTCGCAAACTGCACCGGCATGGTTTCCACACTTTTGACAAGGAATTAATCATGATGGCCCAAGAAGGGAGTCTACAGCCATAGGAAGGAAATGAGTTGGTATATGAGGCGTTGAGTTTTGAGGCAGAGAAAATCTCGATCAAGGTGAAGCATCTTGATGCCAGGAACAACTTCATCAATTACTATGGGAATGGGGGTGAAGGCTTTCTCGTCTGTCTCTGTCGTGAAAACGAGAGGTCTCATTTGATTGTAAACAACCTCGGAGGCTGGTGCCAATCGCACTTCTTTGCGGGAGTAACTCTGCCATTCCACCAGTACTTCGTAAACTTCTTGAAGTTCATGGGGATTGATCTATTCCAAATATTCCCAAATGACTATAGGGTCCTTCCAAGCCTATATATTAGATACCAGAGGAGGAATTGGCATGGACCTTCTTCGTTAGAGATCTTGTATCTCTATAGCTTTCGGGCTTTCCTAAAGAAGAAGGGGTCTAATTTCGATGAGTTCTTAACCCTGATAAAGTATGCCAAAATTATGTACAAGGCTCCTCACCTCAATGAGAGCCATGCATGCGACTACAAAGATCATTTTTTCGAAACTAATGTCTTCTCGTTCCGGACCAACCCAACTCCCTCATGGAATTCGCCAGGGTTGGTAAGTTCTTTATTACCCTCTGAGCTTCTCTTCTCCGAGGTTAGTAAAATTTGGTTACTTAGTGATTTTCCTTTTGTTAGGTCCCTTCGGTCGTACGCTTCATGTCTAAGCTTTCGAAGATCTCCTGGTGGTGATGAACTCACTCCCGGACGTAGAACTGGAGTTAAGCTAGTTGGTTACGGAGGACAACTGTAGCGTCCCGAAACTCCTAATAAGATTAAGGACTTAGATTAGCATGCTAGGAGGGCACGTGGGGTAATTATTTAAATTATGTTATCATATAATTGAGCACACATGATTGTGTGTATTAAATCTGTATAAAGACCCACTTTTGAAAATGGGCATTTTCATGACTTTGACACGTTGAGGGTATATTTGTATTTTATGTGCTATGTGCTTTAAGCCACAATATTATGTGGATATATTTGTGATATTCAGTGGGAGTGTGTCCTTTCGAGCACCTTTAGCAGAAAAGTCACAACGGGGATAAATATCTGGCTCAGGAGCCAAGGGGTATTTTAGTAATTTCATATATTTGGGAAATTTTTTATAAATGAAATAAATTAGTGGCATAATTATATTTGATGGATTAGTTTAATAATTTGAGATTAAGGTGTTATTTGAGGTTTTAGAAGAATTAGTGGAATAAGTACCATTCAAGTGCATTGAAGAAAAGTTTAGAGGGGAGGGTATATTGCTCATTTGAGCAATTATTAGAAAAATTTGCTAATTCTTGGTCAACAACACCTTTACTCAGATGAAACCTTCTTCCTCTTGCTCTTTTATTCTTTTCTTTCTAAACCCACCTTCAAGTAACAACTAGAGAACCAATTTTTGTGATTTTGGAGGATTCTAGGAAGAGACTAGGCTCAAGAGAAGGGTTGGAAGCAGTGAAGGACGATTTTGAGCTTGGGGAATTTCGAAGTACATCACAAAGGTAAGATATAATTGATGTTCTTCATTTTGCACTTTGAGGTTCTTGATGATTTGGGGCTTTTAATGAAATTTCGAAAAATTAGGAGTGTTAAGTTGTTTGGTTATGTTTGATGATGATAGGAACAACTTAAGTAACTAAAGTGCAGCTTCAATTCCTATTATTTATCATGAAATTTTAGGTATAATTCACGGAATTGGGAATAGTGGAATTTTGAACTCTAAATTTTCAAAGTTGGACTTTTCTTTGTTTTAGGTGAGTTTTGGATATTATGATATTTTGTTGTTGATTTAAGGTCGATTTACTGTCAAAAAATTGGTTGAAAATTATGTTTTGAGTTGGGTTTAGAACTGAGAAAGCACAGGTTCTGGGTTTGTCGTGGTGGTACCGCAACACCTTTGGGTGAGCACCAAGGCGTGTATGTAGTTCGTTGAGAGCAGGGTTCACTCTCTGACTTCCACAACGTCGTGGCTCTTAAGGAGGGTGTCGGGGTGCTAATGCCTTTTTACGGTTCAATTTTTTTTCTTTCAGGTTTTGGGAATTAGGCTCTAGGCTTAGAGGATTTGATTTGGGGAACCACTTGGGGCTCGGGGAACCTATGATTTAAACATAGTCCTTAATAAGCGTACCATTTATGATATGACTAGGATTTCCGCCGGGCTCAGGAAAAGGATCGCACTCGAGGTCGCTTAGTCTTGAGCAAAGGTCTCGAGGTAAGAAAATTGTCAAGCAGTGAATGTGAGGATTTGAAAATTGTCTTCAGTACAGACAGAACAGGATGTTTGCTATGTATATTAGCATTGATTTATCTGTGGATGAATGCTACAATCTATATTCGAAAATCGTGTGTAACGTAGGTCGGTCGGCAAGTGTGAGTAACGTGGGCCGTAAAGGCTGGATCATGTTGAGGATGCGGTCCCCTCTCCCCCGACATGGACCGTAGGCTTGGTGCCAGAATTCGTACCTCATTCGATTAGGCTGTTCAGCAAGGCTGTTTTGCTGGGCCATGTAAATGGTTCATGTGTTTGAAATAAACATATTTGTAAATTGTAAAACATGTTTATGATTTATATGACTGGAATTAATGCATTTATTATATGTGATGCATGTTGTTTATTGCTTATGATTAATGGGATATTCCTTATGCCATGTTGGGTTTTCTTGTTTGGCCTTGGCTCACGAGTGCTCTATGGTGTAGGTAAGGGCAAGCTAATGGTAGACCAGCCATGAGTTGGAGAGCTTTAGAGCCGCACGTACATATTCAGCTGGCTCAACCGTCATGGTTGAGTTATTTTGAGGAACTCAAGTTATGAGTTCAATTTTGCCACTTAGGCTGGCTACTTTTGTAACTTTGGTTGCAACTGCTTTTTCACTTAAATCTCGTTTTGGAATCCCATGTAATTATTTATAGTTTCAGTTAAAAGTTTATATCTTTGACCATAATTTATATTTCCTAAACCTTTGATTAGGGTTAATTATACTTTTGAGAACAAATGACTCGCTTAGCAGGTTAAACACTACTTCAAACACACAGTGTAATGGCTCTAGATTTGTGGAGTGTAACGACAACCTAATCGAAGTTGGGCTCCTCAAGTTTGGGTAGCGCATCATCAACCTAGACCTGACCCATTTTAGGAATTTTTCCAGTTCTCGAGCGATGGCTGCAGCCCACATAAATTATGTTAATGGACTGGCATGAACCCAGTGTAAACAGATACTATTGGAGGGCTGGTTGAGAACACTCAGTTTTCCCAACCAGCCTAAGAATCTCGGTTGGACCAGAAGCTCAAGGAGGAGCTCCCAGCGGGCATAGAATCCTCTTTCCAAGATCAAGGTAAATCTCACATTATAGTTTCTAATGTTAAGCATGTATGAGATGGGGTATGTCCTGAGCATGTGTAGGCATCTACGTCACCTCAGATCATCATTGGATTCAGAAGGAGTACCAGGATTACAAAGATATGATTAACCCTTATCTCCGCCACCTAAAGAGACGATTGCCTCCTCAGTTGTTAGTGCCTTGGGATCATGTGACATCCTTCCACGCGTAGTGGTTTTTCCAACATGAGACTAACACCACTCAAGATATGGGGATGCTTATAAGGGATTTAGTGCACTTGATGCTTCACTAGGAGGAGTCGTCTTTTGGTGGGGCTTCCCGAGAAGGCCACATGCTCTCGGTGCTATTCTTTTATTATTGCGTTTTCCCACGCTTCTATTGGTACTAAAACTTTGTTTCTCCTTGTAGGTTAGATGGGTTTGAAAAACATTACTTGGTAGGCGAGTCAGCAAGTGTCCTAACAGATCCAAGGTAGCAGATCTCATCGACCCAAACTGACATGCCTTGGGTGGAGGACACACTCGTCCTCGAAGTGTCTTCATAAACTTCCCCTCCCGATATTACATGGGAAGACTCTGGGGTTGTTGAAATTCCCTAAGTTGCTGGAGTCCCTGTTGTAGTGGAAGCCCAGTAATCGAGAACATCTCTCGCTTGCTTATGTACCCGAAGAGGTATGAGGGGGCGCTCCTAGAGCGTTATAAGGTTGTGGTAGATAATTTTGTTGCTTTCATGGAGGAAGGCAACTAGAACTTCAACGAGATGGCCCAATCCCTCCATATGTTGAAACCTCCTTGAGTAATGCCTCTAGAGCCTCTCGTATGGCAAGGTGAGTTGGAAAGCCTTTTCGCTGAGAAGCTCGGCTAGGTTGTTGCTCCACTTTCGGTGCAGCTTCTTCAAGTGGTCAGCTCAACCATGTGTGAGCTGATTGCATGGAACTTTGCCGAGCTGGGTGATGGCAACGATTCTTCTCTCGTCTGCACACTCTGATATGCCTCTGTTAGGGTAAGTTTCTCTATAGTTTGAGTCTGTTTTATGTTGTGATTATTTACATTTAACTGACTTCCTCCTATTCCCTTTCAGTCGACTCTGGTGGCCCAATGACTCAGGGGCATTATGATGGAGAAGTCCTACGAGCTCAAGCGATCACAAGAGAAGTGTACTACTTTGAATGATAAGGCTGGTCTATCTCCGAAGGAGCTGGCTCGCTTGCACGTAGCAGTGGAGGTGGAGAAAACCTTTCTCGGGAGTTGGAGGAGTCCATAACTATTGATGGTGAGAACTCGTCAACAATGTAAGGTCAGAAAACACAAAGCGTAATAGTATAACTACGTTGTAGAACTTAGAAAAAACTTGGATAAGAAAAGTGCAGAACAACAATGGAGGAAATTCTCGTATGTTTCTTTAATCACCTTAGTATACAATCATTTTTCCAATCCCTCAGCTGGAGAGGTGAGAACCTATTTATCGAAGAGCTATAATGGCCCCTGATACATAGTGGTCCCTAGGGACAAAAAGAAACCTGGGTACATTGTCAGGGAAGTGGCGGAGGACGTAGTGCTGTAGGCTTTGGTACATGTTTAGGTGTGGTTAGGTACAACCACTACTTGTTGAATATAGATGTTAGAGTCACGCCTCTGTCTTCCTCAGGGTCGTACATTCTGTACCCGTACGCGTGCCTCATATTAGTTGGTCTTTCTTACATTTCCATGACACATCTATTCTCCAAACTTCTTTATATTGTTGCAAGTGTTCAGTGACTTATAGATTCATTAATTGGGGATAGTATGGGAGGGTGTCGCGCCTTGCATAAGAACACCCTTATTCGTAATGGCATACTTTTGGCATCGGCATAAACTCTGAAACTCCTTGGCGGCATCTAGGAAAACACATCCACGACCCTTCAACGTACCAAAAGTCCTCGTATAGCAAGACCCTTAATGGGTGTTCGGCGGGAGGCACACACGCCAACTTGGTGTGCATTCGTGAGACCCTTCGGTGTACCCCCAAGCCTTGGATAAGGAGACCCTTAATTTGTGTGCCTTGAGTCTTGCCGCGAGATCTGCAATCTTCTTTAGCATGCACTTGCGCTATCCTTCGACATACACCCAGGCCTCGCATAGCGTGACCCTTGATGGGTATTCGATGCGAGGCTCGCAAGCCTCCTGGTGTGCACTCGCCAGACCCTTCTGCACACCCCCAGGCATCGCATAGCGAGACCCTTGTCAGGTGTGCCTTGCATCTCGGTGCGAGTTCTACAAGCTACCTTGGCCCGCACTCGCGCGACCCTTAACCCTATGCCATGCCTAGTGACACCCTTGACGTGTGTTCAACGTGAGGCTCGCAAGCATCCTTGGCGCGCACTTCCATAATGTATGCATCCCTTTGGAGCACTCCAAGGTTCGCAATCACCCTTGGCACGCACTTGCATGACGTCTGCAGCCCTTTGGAGCACCCCAAGCCAACTTGAGACAGGCAAAGAAATTTTAGACAAGCCTCGCATAGCGAGGCCCTTTTTTCTAGGTAGGCGGGCTAGGTAGAAGGCTTGGGTCATTAATGTCCTTAATGAAAAATTCATGCAACATTCCCCATTATCTTGAGAGTAGACTACTAATTAATTACATAGGGATGCACTAATCAAGACCATGGGTCCAGGTGGATTGTACGAGGCCCATTTGCAGAAAGTTGCCAACAAACCTAATGGGAATCAGGTATCTGACTATGTCGGGATATGACGCACATTCGTCCATGTTAGGAAACGTTGTGGGAAAAGTCGATTGTCGAGTGTATGATCTCGACACCACTACTCGAGGCTCACAAAGAGTTTTTAAATGATCCTCTAATGGGCCACAGCAGCAGAGTTTGACACACAACAACTTCTCTAGGCTCTGAGGACAATAATCCTAGACATGGGGGAATGGCGAATGAAGAGAGCGAGCACAATTTGAATGGTCCTCAGAGCGATGCCTCGCTTGGAGATATCCATGCATTTGAGATGAGTCACGGGACGTTACCTCGCCTGGAGACATTCATGCCTTAAGGACAGACTTCGAGGTGTGGCCTCACTTGGAAATGGGCCAAAGTACGTGGCCTCGCCTGGAGACATCCACTCCTCAAGGAAAAACTTCAAGGTGTGGCCTCACTTGGAGACATCCATGTTTAGCCTGAATATAGTATGAAACCTCACTAGCATTCAAGTAGCTTAATTACTCCACTAATGAATACCACGTGTCCTCTGGTGTAAACACTGACAACATTTTCCCCCCAAGTGTTCACTTGACCTCGGACAGTGGAGACTTAGATTCAGAGGAGTAATTTGAAAGGTCTTTGGGAGGAGACACTTGGGCTCTTCATGGCATCACTCTTGGTAAAGGTAGCGCCACGTGTCGATTCCCATTAATGAGGAGTCCACTCAACGACCTAAAATGTCAAATCCGCACCCTACGTGTCCTTTCACCCCATCTCTGAGGTGTCCTTTTCCCATGCTAATGATCATAATCCATGCCTCATAGATTCTAACCATTCGATTACTCTTGAGTTACTATGTTGTAAGTAATCAACTGTTAGGGTGGAGTTGCTTCCAGCTAAGTTGTTCGAGTATAAAACATCGAGAACCGCCTTTTAGAAATCATTTTTAGAATTCAAAATTCAAAACCTAGAACCTCCAAACCCTCTCTTCCTCTTCAATTCATTGTTTCCCAAATTTCCCCCATTTTTTGAGTTCTTGATGCTTTGGACGGTTGGCGAGAATCGTTGTACTTCTGATCAAATGACAAACATCTTTCAAAGTCAGAACTCTCTTCAGCACATACAAGCACTTCATCTCGATTAAGTTTTACTTCTCTGTCTACTATTTGGCTTTAAGTTTATTTTTGAATTATGTTGAGAGTTTTAGGGGCATGCCTAGGATTTTGAGATTTTGGCACTTCGAAGGTCATTTTGACCTCCTTTATGACTTTTTTGGCATATTTTGAAGTTAAAAACGGCCGAAATGCCACCTTACACTCTCTATGTGAATCTTTGCATTTCCAAAAATTCCACCGGACTCCAGAAAAATCCCAGATTTTGGTAATGTTCATAGATTCTGGTAGTGCTCTCCGGCAACCATATTTTGGCCCCAAAAGCACTCCATCCCTCTAGGAATTTTCCTTCTCATCTTCTCGAGCAATAGTCTTAGGTGTTCTCTTTTTTGGCCTATCTTTGTTCGGGTCATGACGCTAACAGCTAGGTTTCTTGTTTCAGCTATCCAAGGAGCTTCAACAACTACACCAGCAGGCATCCTACACGTTCGACTATGAAATATTAGTGATGGCCTGAGAAGCAGGAAGACTTCCTGAGAAGATAAAACAAGTGGTGGAGATTAGTCAGGCTCTCATGATTAGGGATGATCACCACTGGTAGTGGAGAGGCCTCTTTGACATAACCTCTCTGAGGAAGAGGCAAACAGGGGTCCTTTGCAGTCAAACAAAACCTACACTGCCGTGGGTTTCGAAGGGGAGGTGACCCTAGCAAGCTCAGACACTGAGGAGCTCTAGAGAGGATTACAACCGACCATGTGGTGGACACCAGTGCCTTGTAGGTGCCCCTATCTCGAGAGTGCAAGAGAGCACATGAGAGCGGCCACGGCCTAGGGACATGGAGTAATCTCCAAGCCTTTGCAACTTTCTCATTGCAACAATACAACGTCAAATTTTTGAATTATTTCGGCCTAGCTCCATTTCCGCTATCCCCAAATGGATATTAGGTGATGGTCGGGCTATTTGTTCGGTACTAGAGGAAAAACTAGCCCACTCCATCCCCAGCTGAGATATTGTATTTCTTCAGTTTCCGACCATGCCCGAAGAAGGATGAAGCATACGTACCTGGGGATGAAGTACAAGGCCCCGCGATTCCATGAGAATCATGTGAGGGACTACAAGGACCAGTTCGTCTGGGAAATTGGCTTCCCCAAGCGAAAAAACCCGACTCTTCTCCTAGACTTCCCCAGAGTTGGTAAGTGTTACTTGTCGGGTTATTCAGTTTGTAAGTTGTACGCTCGTAGTTGCTCCTTATTTTTAACCGTTTCTTTTTAGATCCCTTTTGTCGCTCACCTTTCGTTGATGCTTACAGTGAAAGGTTCAAGAAAATGATTGCTCTCCCTAAGGAAGAGAAGAATCTTAGCTTCCTCGTCATTGAGACCCGTGGTCTTCACCAGCTTTCGTGACTCGAAGAAGTCACTATACGAGGTGAGGCTCCAGACGGAGTATATTGCGGTGAAAGCTCAATATGAGAACGAACGACATCTTGGCGAGTTGCACATGAAGAATGTTCTCACGATCCAAACCGTCATGGAGGTGAGAGAGGACGAAGAGCTCGAAGTCGTGCTTGAGGCTGGGATCGAATCGTCCTTCGTGCCTCAAGGTAAATCCCCAATAGTTGTTTACTAGACCCATCATGTAGGGGAGGGAACTAGTCTCGACCAATCTTTATTCTCTCCATCATTCCTCAAGTGTGGGAAAATCTCATGGCATCTCTGGATGAGGTGACATCCATGCACGCGATATGGTTTTGTCAATATGACACCAATGCGATGCGGGAGATGGATGACTCATCCGTGAATTTTCCCATTCAATTCTTAATCCCGAGGAGCCTTATTATGGTAGGGCTCTCGAGGAGAGTTATTTTTATGTCTTGCAATCATGCTATTTGTCTTTAAGAACCCTATCTATTTCTTTGTTCAAAAAGCATGGGCGCTCGCCCTCGACGACTATGTATTTTTC
This sequence comes from Humulus lupulus, assembly GCF_963169125.1. Taxonomy (NCBI): domain Eukaryota; kingdom Viridiplantae; phylum Streptophyta; class Magnoliopsida; order Rosales; family Cannabaceae; genus Humulus; species Humulus lupulus. The sequence continues at coordinate 147,573,884 of NC_084802.1, read as the reverse complement.
CTCGGTGGTTACCGTTGAGGTCATTGACTTTGAGGTCTCCCCTCCTCGAGATGAGGGGCCCTCTTGGAAGGGAAAGGAAATCCCTTCTAGGGTGTCTAACTATCCTCCGGTTAGGACACCTCGCCTGGTGGTCTTTCCCGAGCACTTCGCGAGAGAGGACTTAGAAAGGCATCGACGGGTGGTTGTGTACATCAATGCTCATCATGACGAGGGTTATGAGGATTTCAAAGTCCTTGTATAGTACATGTAGGAAGACATTTTGCATGGTCTAATCGCTCCTCTTAGCCGCAAGAAGTTAGAGTCTCTCCTCGTGGGGAGGGTTGGAGAAAGGACAAATCTGCTTGCCAGTGGAGCTGCTTCAGGGATTGGCGGGATCCCTGTATGATATTCCCTTTCACATCTTTGCTCACTGTGGCACTGACAATGAGATCTAGTTGATAGTTTCCAGCACCCACGTCACCCTTAGGGTAAGTCTCGGATCTTTAACTCCAATTTTTTATTTAATTTCTTCATCGAGCTAACAAGTATTATTTTTTTGTAGGGAGCGGCTTTCAACCAACGGTTTGGGGCATCATTACTATGAGTTCCTTGGAGGTGAAGGAGCTTTGGGAGGAGATGGAACAACTCAAGGTGACCTATCCTATCGAAGACTAAACCCTAAGTCTCGAGGAGACCTATCCTATGGTCTCGATAGCTAGGCTCGGGTATCACAATAGTATTTCCCATAATCTTATTCTTTAAAATTTCCGCTAATAACTCATGCTTTCAACAAGTCAGTTAAATATATAAAGATTTTGTAGGTATTATATCCAAAAATTACTAATTAAATTCCTCACTTATTTTTCAAGAAAAATGATCTCTTAGTTTTCCTTTTATTTTTCTTAAGGTTTTAATCTGTAATTTTTTTTTTTAAGAAAATTGGCTAAACTTAACTTAATTAGGAAAACCGTTAACAATTTCTTATCTTGACTAGTAAATTTTCTGAAGTCAATTAATCAAATTTACACACTAGAAAAATAATTTACTTAATTATTTTGTCAAAATAAAGGGTTTTAAACAATCTTTTAATTTATTAACTTATTAATAAATTAAATCTTTTATTTTTAGAAAGAATAAAAATTCTTTAATAATAATAATTCTAACTAATCTCAAAGTGGTATTTTATGTCAAAATGCTTTTAAGACATACCAAGTTTGTATCTTGCAATAAGTTTAAATGTACTTTTATCTTATGTTCCAAAATTCTAGTTTTGCACTAAGTGTGAAAATGTCATATTTCACATTTTTAACTACATAATTTGTTAGATCATAACACAACATTTACTTACCCGATTATTAAAAAAATTTCCCAATTCTATCTTTGGTATGTCACTTAGGTCTTTGTAAAATCTTAGATCAAAAGGAGTAGTTTTGAATGGCGAAAATATTTTTCAAACATTGAGGCAAAATTGACCATATTTTCAATTCCTTATTTTTGCCAAATTTTTGTACTTAATAACTCTCAAACCATTAATTATTTTGTTACCAAATTTTACACAGGCACACTAGCGTATACCAAGAACATTTTCACAAAATTTTAGAATAAACTGGTTTCATTTTCACTATACAGTGGTTGTCCAAACTTATTCCCGAAATTAAGAATACGAAAAAAAACCAGTTTTTTACCTAAAATTTGAAATAGCATATCTCACTTATTTCTAAACGTTTTTTAGTGTTTGAAAAGCTCAAATTCATGTACACCATCTCAAAACAATTACAGTATAATTTATTTTTACAAAATCAGTATATAGTTGATTCTTGACCCCTTGGAAGTCACGGCTCAAAACCTATATTTTTTCTGTTTTAGGGTTTTCAACAAAACCCTTAGGGTTTTGGATCCCTAATTTCAAAATTCAACATACAAGCATCATAAAAATTATCAAGAAACTACCATAGCCTTATTACATCACCAATAAGAAATTTTAAGCATTAAATACACAAAATAATGCTTAAAAATAAAACTATAAAAAAACAACCATAAAAAGTAAATTGTTTACCTCTTGTTGTTCTTTCTTGGGTTTTTGATGTTTCCACTAGCTTTGTCACCTTCAAAAACTCTTTCAAAACCTTAAAGAATCTCCCCCCAAAAAACATATAGTTAGTTATTAAAGAATCTCTGATTAAAAACTTCACAAAAGTCAAGTTTATGAAACTTTTACTTTAGGGAAAAACTCTTCCATGACCAAAGCTTAAGATTCCAAGTTTTCTTAGTGTCCTTGGTAGTTGAAAAGGGTGAGAAACTTGAGAGGAAATTTTCGAAGAAGATGAGAGTGAGAGTAGAGAGAGTGGGCGGTTTGGGAGAGGTTAATGGAAGAGTATAACAGCTAAAAAAAATCTAAACTCTTGAGTGTTTTTACTTTATGTCACATTGGTGTCATTAACATTAATGAGATGTGATTAAAAATATAAATTTATTTGAACCACACCATTTTAACACCTCATGGGTGGCCACCCTTGTATAAGTTTGTATGTATATATATATTTATTTATAAAATGTTAAAAAATATTTCCTAAGAATTTGTGCTTTTCCAAAAACCCAAAAGTAAATTTGTATAACCTTTTTAACTTTTATAAATTTTTCTAAAAATAAAACTTCACAAACAATAATTAAATTAAATGTTGCTCAAATTTAATTTAATTATTCACACAATACAGTTTAACCTAAGGTCAATTTATGGAATAAAATTCCACAATTCAACAAAATTTATGCATTTAACACGAAATGCCCAAAAATTTCCATTTCCTCTTAGGTTTATCATTTTTGACCAAACTTAAATTTTTATGAATGTATTTTATGCCCGAAATATTTTTGCCATAGTTTTTCATTTTATTTTCTGAGATTTTTACCTGATTAGGGTTTTTGTGTCAATACAAGACTGACAATCCTATCTTGACTTTTAATCACACAATTCATAACTTGGCTAGCAATAACTCATGGAAATAAACTCCAACAACTATAATATTATTTAAATAATATTCTTCACTTGGGTAAAACAATTCGACCCAAGTTGTTTAAAGGTAACCAAAATGTAGGGAATTACAATACCTAAAATTTATAGAGGTTTCGTTCTCGAAACATAAAACAAATGAGGATACAACTCCCTCAACTTGTCTTCTGTTTCCCAAGTCGCCTCTTCTATGTGGTGGTTACACCACTGCACCTTTACCAGCGGCATGGTCTAGTTCCTCAAAACTTTTTCTTCCTGGTCTAAAATCGTCACCGACTTCTCCTTATGGATACATGAAGCTAAGTACATGCGAGGGATCATGGACGTATTTTCTAAAATTGGATACATGAAGCTTGTGATGCACCTTAGACAAGGCAGGTGGAAGAGCAAAACGATAAACTACTTCCACAATTCTCTCTTTGATTTTAAAAGGTCCAACGAACCTTGGGCTAAGCTTTCCTTTCCTCTCAAACCGCATAGCCCCTCGTAGCGGAGCCACCTTTATCAACACATTATCGCCAACCTCAAACGCCAGGGGTCTCCTGCGTCGGTCGACATATTTTCCTTCTCGATCGACTAAAGTTTGCAAGTGTTGCCTTATATGTCGAATGTCCTCGGTAACTTGATCAACATCATCCGATCCGAGAAGCTTTCTTTCACTAGCCTCGTTCCAATGAATTGGTGATCGACATTTCCTTCTGTACAAAGCCTCATACGGAGCCATCTTAATGGAATCATGATAGCTGTTGTTGTAAACAAACTCTATCAGTGGAAGCTTTTCATTCCACGATCCTCGAAAGTCAACCACGAAGGTCGTCATCATATCTTCTAAGGTCTAAATTGTTCGTTCACTTTGACTGTCTGTTTGCAAATGGAATGAGGTGTTGAATTTTAGTTTAGTACCCATTATCATTTGGATTCTCTCCTAGAATGCTAAGGTGAAACATTTGTCGTGATTAGATACTATGGATTACGGTATACCATGCAGTCTCATTATTTCTACAATGTAGATATCTACCAACTTATGTGCCCATAAGTTACCTTGATCGACAAGAAGTGGGTAGACTTAGTCAGCCTATCTACGATAATCCAAATGGCATCGTGCCCCTTGGGAGTGGTTGGTAGACCTGTGAAAAAGTCCATAATGACCATATCCCACTTCCACTCTGGGATTTCTAAGAATTGCAACAATCCTGGTGGTCGTTGATTCTCGACCATTGTCTACTGACAACTCAAGTAGTGTGCCACATATTCTACTGTATCGTTTTTCATCCTAGGCATCCAAAAATACTTCTTCAATTCTTGGTACATTTTCGTGGTGCTCAAATGCATGGCATAAGGAGCATTATGTCCCTCAAAAAATATCTGCTTATTGATTTGGTCATCTTCCAGAACACATATTCTGCCCTTGCACCCCAGTACTTCATCATCAGAGCTATGAAATCCTGGTAGCTCCTCCATTCTCACTTTTCACATCAGTGTTTGTATCCAAGGATTGGCTAACTGCCCTCCTTTTATAGCTTCCATAATTGTAGGCTCGATAGAGAGGTCAGCCAATTGACCGACTACTATCTCGAAATCCAAGGTAGCAATGTCAGCACTTAACTGCTGCGGAACCTCTCTCACTGTCATCACATAAGCCATAGGATGTCAACTCAATGCATCGACCACCTTGTTTGATTTTCCCGGGTGGTCCAAAAGATCATAGTCATAGTCATTGAACAGCTCCAGCCATCAACACTGTCTCATATTCAATTCCTTCTGAGTGAAGAAATACTTCAGGCTTTTGTGATCAGTATAGATGTCGCAGTGTATCCCATATAGGTACTATCTCCAGATTTTCAGTGCGAAAACCACGGCTGCCAACTCCAGGTCATGAGTGGGATAGTTCTTCTCGTAATTATTTAGCTTTTGAGAAGCATAAGCAATCACTTTTTTGTGCTGCATCAGCACTGCTCCAAGCTCTTGGCCTGAGTGTTTCTTTAAATTGTATATCCCTCCATGCCGTTAGGGATTGTCAGCACTGGGGAAGTCATCAATCTCATTTTTTAGCTCCTGAAAACCCTTCTCCCACTTGTCAGTCCATTCGTACTAGATGTTTTTCCAGGTTAGGGCGGTCATCGGTGCAGCTATTTTGGAAAATTCTTCCAGAAATCATCGGTAATATTCTGCTAACCCAAGAAAATTTCTAACCACATCAGCATTTTTCAGTGCTTTCTACTGCTTAACAACTTTTATCTTGGTGGGATCTACCAAAATTATGTCTCCCGACACCATGTGTCCGAGAAAGCAAACTTTCTCTGGCCAAGATTCGCACTTCAAAAACTTTACGTGAAGCTTTTCAACTTGGAGACGCTGGAGGACTGGTTCTAGATGCGTTGCATGCTTCTCTTGGCTTTCTGAGTATATTAGAATATCGTCAATGAGCACGACGATGAGCTTATCCAACTACTCGTAAAACACATGATTCATGAGATCCATGATTGATGCAGGTGCGTTAGTTTGCCCAAAGGACATCACTAAGAACACGTAGTGATCAAAGCATGTTCTGAAGGTTGTCTTTGGTATATCTGTCTCTAACCTTGAGTTGATGGTAGCCTGATCGCAGGTCTATCTTTGAGAATATTGATGCCCCTTGCAGTTGATCGAAAAGATCGTCAATCCTAGGCAATGGATATCGATTCTTGATCTTCACTTTGTTCAGCTCTCGATAGTCAATGCACATTCTCATTGAGTCATCTTTCTTCTTCACGAATAAAATTGGGGCTCCCAACGGATAATGGCTTGGCCTTATGAACTTCTTGTCCAGTAACTCTTGCAGTTCCCAACTCCTTGAGTTCGGCTGGTGCCATCCTGTATGGAGTCTTTGAGATCGACATAGTTCCCAATATTAGCTCGATCTAAAGCACCATCTCTCGGTCTGGTTTAATCCCTAGGAGATCTTCGGAAAATATGTCAGGAAACTTGCTCACAACCGGTACATCAGAAGGTTGTTGAATCATCTCTTCATCCTTAGCCACTATGCTTGCTAGAAAACCAATGCATTTTTCACTCAACATTTCTCTCACCTTTATCGCAGAAATCATGGGGCACTTCTTTTCTCTTGATGTACCCTAGAACTCGAATGGGACTTCTCCCACTACGGTGAAGACCACTTTTCTGCACTTGCAATTGATAACAACTCCATATCTAGTTAACAAATAAATCCCAAATATGACGTCGTATTCATGTAGGTCCAAGACTAACAGATCCATTGTAAACTCACGACCTTCTACCCAAACTGGTACGACTTTAACCCATGTTCACACTAGCATATACTCTCTTGAAGGCAAGGATACCCCACAAATAGCAGGCATAGGCTCAGGCATTCTATTTAATTTTTCCACAAAGGATGTAGATACAAATGAATGCGATGCACCAGTATCCATTGATGCATATGACGAGGTTTGGGCGATAGAAATTTGATCTCACACCATATTCGATGGAATCGATGGCATCGGTTACACTTGTTATACAGTGGCCATTGTTCAAACTCACATCTTGACTGTTTGTTGGAAATAGCCATCTACTAATTGGGAGGTCCCCCTTTTCTTTTGTTATTTCCCCCAGCGTTTGGCCTTGAGCCTCCCAGATTATTTGTCCTCCCTGAGCTCTGTCCAAACGTTGCGTTGAACTTTCCTCTTGGCCCATTCTGATTGGCCTAAAACTATATGGGGTTGTTGGGAGTGTACATTCGATCTTCTTTTTTATGTGGTTCTACCTTGTCTGGCACGGCCCAAGACTCTTGGTGAAGAGCCTGTTCCAAAACATCGACATACGTTTTCGAGCCAGTCCTACCTGTGTCTACACACTTGGCAATCTCTTTGCGCAGGCCCTTCGTGAAACTCTAGATCTTATTCTTTTAAGTGTTCACCTGGCTCTTTACGAACCTAGACAGATGGTCAAATTTTCAAAAGTAGTCATGTACACTCGGTGTTCCCTATTTCATATTAGTGAACTGATTCACTTTGTGCTCGATCACTGCCTTACGGAAGTACTTGGCAACATTAGGCCCATTCTTGGCTGCATCCCACCAGATGCGGGCATCCTTTCTCAACATATAGGTTGCGCAAACTAACTTCCCTCTCTCGCTAGTACCAATGAAGTTGAAGATCTTTTCCAAGATACAGATCCATTCCTCTGCCATTGATGGGTCAGTGGTCCCCTCGAACGTATGTGGATTCTAGTTACATAACCCATCTGAGATAGGTACAATTTTCTCAAGGACAACCTAGGGGCTAGGTTTATATTCTTCATTGTTTTTTGGTGGTATTTCATTGTTTGCGGGTGGTACTTTGTTGTATTGAACGTTATTGGGTGGCATGGGGAGTCGTTCCAAAAGTGTATTAAACCTTTCAACTTGGAGGGCATCAGAGTCCTCCTATCTCTTTTGCCCTCTTTTGATTTGGGCTCCCTGCGTCTCCACTAGCCTTTGTTGATTACTCATCTGCTCGACTTTCTTGGGAAGTCTAGCAACTTGGATTGGAGCTCTAGTGGTAGGCGTGTTTTGAGCTCTAGCAGGAGGCGCCACCTAACCCAGACAAACAACACCCCTTCCTCTCTAAGCTCTTGTGCTTGCAAATTGTTTGGGAAGAAGAGAAAGATGAGCCCTACATTTATAGGACCTTTTGAGATCTTGGAAATGATTGGTCAGGTGGCCTATAGATTGGCCTTACCTCTGACATTATCGAGAGTGCATAATGTGTTCCATATTTTAATGATTGGCAGTATGTATCAGATGAGATTCATCTATTGAGTTATGAAGATCTGGAGCTGCAGACAGATTTATCCAACGAGGAAAAACTAGTCCAGATATTAAACAGGAAGGAAAAGTTCCTAAGGAATAAAACTATACCTTTGGTTACAATATTATGGAGAAAAAACAAGGTCAAGGAAGCGACATGGGAATTGGAGTCAGATATTCGGGATCAGTATCCCGAGCTATTCAGGTAAAAAAAAATCGAGGATGAAATTCATGTAAGGAGGGGATAATTGTAACATCCCAAATTTGATAATCAGTCTTAGGACCTTCATTAGTGTGCTGGGAGGGAATAAACGGATATTATGTGCATTTTTATGATTATATGAATTATGTGAGTTATATTATGATATGACTATTGTAGCATGTTTAGGTGTACTAAGCATGCATGTGGGCCTGTTTTTTATTAGAAGGGTATCTTCTTGGTTTTAACCTGTTGAGGGTGTTTTTGTCAATATATGACTTTTGTGATTTATACCACATTATTATGTGGATATATTTGAGTTATTCACCATGAGACGACCCTAGTGAGCAAATTAGTGGTTTAGTCACAATAGGGACAAAATAACCGACTCAGGGTGAGCCTAGGGGTATTTTTCTAATTACTAGGAATTATTGAGTAATGGGAACTTATTTAGTGATTACTTGGGGATATTGGAATTAATTTGGAAATATGGTGTTAACTAACTACTACTGGGAAATGATCATTTTGGCCTTGAGGGCATTACACAGCTAATGTTTAGGCAAGGGGAATTTTGGTCATTTCATGTTCATGGAATTGACTTTGTCAATTGGAAGCCTACAGAAATCAGATTACACTCTCTGTCTTTCTCTTATTACTGAAGTTCACTTGAACTTTGAAGAAAACCTTTGATTCTTTGAGTTTTGAGGGCATGTTTAGGTGGGACATAGATTTGTACTGAGAAGTGGAAGATTATAAGCTTAAGAAAGCAACTGGGAACGCTTCCAAATAGAGTTAAATTTGAGTTTTTGAATTTTGAGTTATAAAATTTTGAGTTCTAAAAGTTCTTTCTGAATTTCTAGTTTCTTTGATGTTGTGGTATAGATTGAGTTTGGTTTTTATGTTTCTAGGCTATTGGGACCGTCTCCACAGTCAATTGTGAGTAAAATCTGTTGTTGGGATGATTTTGGGTGGTTGGGAGATTCTTAAAATTTCTAGAACTCTAGGTTCTCATGGACGTGCCGTGACCCTGTTCTTGGGGCTCCGTGACCCTAATGATCTTAGAGGGACATGTAGATGCCTCAAACCGCCTTTGCACCGTAGCGCTAGGCGAGTTACGTCGCAATGCGTGCCTTGTGGTTTTGGGCTCAGGGCTCTCTGACTTGTTACGTTGTGGTCCTTAGTTGGGAGTGTCGTGGCTTAAATTGGGGAAAGTAGCCAATTGAAGTTTTCATTTGCGAAGACTCAAACCTAAGGGCTGGGGAAGGATTCTACTACTTAGTTTAGTAGAATTCGAGGTCCCGGAGGCTAGGACTCGATCTGAAAGCCTTTAGTCTCTCGTTATTGATGGTTATTTGTTATTGTGGTTGTGACTAGGGTTCACTGATTGGTGTTGGAAGAAAGGGTCGTGCTCAGGGTCGTGATACGCGTTTCATTAAGGAACAAAGGTAAGAAAACTACACCGGTCATTGAACATGGTTATAACTATGATTGAGATGCTTTACTAACATGTCTGTTTGTATTGAGAATATCCGTGATAAATGATTTATGCTTGTCTATACTATATGATTGAATGGCTTGACTCATGAGTTAAGGGTGATAATAGTGCACTGAGCGCAAGCCGACATTGTTAGGCCTATCGAGGAGCATCACATTTGTTGAACGACCTAATGGTCTCTTGGAAAAGAAAGCGTCGGGTACGCTTGTCTAGCCCTATGGCTAGTTATTAGTAAATAGGGCTACGTGCCATGGTGTAACTCTATATTAAGATTTTGACATCTATTATTAACTGTTTATGAGCATGTCTATGTTTCTTGTTGAGCCTTGGCGCATGGGTGCTATGTGTTGCATGTAAGGGTAAAGGGAAGTTGGACCAGGCATGAGTTGGAGAGCTTTGGTGGTGGCGTGTACATATGAAGCCTGTTCGATCGCCACGGTCGCAGATTCAAGGAGGAACTAGGGTCAAACCCTAATTTTTTCGCTTTAGGCCGACGTGTTATGTATTCATCTTTTGAGTTGTGAATAACCTTTTAAATGTGTATTTTTGAGATCCCATGTACGAACTTAATTTTTTTGATGAAAGTAAATATTTTGTTGACCAAATTTTTTAACCCTAATTTGTTAATTACTTCTAGTTACACGTTTATGTCCAAATGACTTAATTAGTGAGTCCAACACTATTTAAAATACACAGTCTAATTGTCTTGGTTACCCTGGGCATTACAATATCCATTCCCTTTAGGCTTAAATGCTATCTTCTTAGGAGGGTTTGGGTCACTAAAGTTAATTGCAGTGAACTTTCTCTTGTGAGGATTGTTTGGATTTGTCACCATGGAGATGTTTCTTGCACTTCCCTTTCTCATATCCTGCTCTTCATTAGCGAGAATTGAAGACATCTCCTTAATAGTCCATTGCTCTTTTTGAGCATTATAGCTTGATCTGATCGCATCAAACTGGGTTGGAATGGTCTCCATCTCCAACCATACTATGTAATCCTCACCAAGGTCCATACCCATGGCCGTATGTTTGGGATAGTAACCCATGAGCTTGTCAATGTGAACCTTGATGTCACTTGAACCATCATAACTGGGGTGATGGAGCATGTTCATGTGCTCATTCTTCTCATTCTTTGTGAATTTCTTGTACTTCTGTTTAATGGCACTAAGAAAATCCTTTACATTTTCAAACTCAGTAATACTATCACGAATGGATTAATCCATGTGATATCTCATGATCATCAAGCTACAACGGTTAGAGTGTTCGCAATCCTCATAGAATTTCTTATCCTTCTCAGTAGCGTCATCTGCGAGTTTAGATGGCGCCTCAACTCTCATTGCCAAGTCCAGTTTCATGAGAGTCAAATTTCAACCCACTGGTTGTGGTTGATTTCATGTAGCCTCAAGAAGGCAGAGGTTCTAGGACGGCTTAAAGTTGAATGCGAAATAACAACAATTACTATTTAATGCATGGTATACCAAGGTCATGTCATTTGTACTCCTTTTCTCACAAATTAATGATCGCAAAACAACAAATGATCTTTATGTATGCTAGAGTTCTCAAAATAACAGAAGATAGAACTCATTCACAAGTAAGAATAATTTATCAAACATTATAAGCAAATACATTAATTTACGATTAGGAGGATAGAAAAGGTGTGCTTCATAATTTTTAATAGATTTTCTTCATCATATTAAGCATCATTACCAAGAAATTATCATTAATTGGGTAATTAATTACTCATTTGGATCTTATTATAATTTTGGATGAAAAAAATACAAATTTAAATAAATAAATTGTTAAAAGTTCTTCATCACAAAATAGTTTCATATGCTCAATCTTACCACAGGAAAGAAAATAAGCATTCATTATGGTCAACAAATATTCACATTTATTCCACAAAAAAGATTAAATATAAAAACATTCATGGATTAAACATGTGCATAAACATATGAAAATGATAGAATATAAAAAATAGAGTAAAATAATCAAAAATGGTGCAAATAACATTTCAATTTATAGAAATGACAAGTTGTTTGGGATAAATGACATGTCGTTGAGACCAAACAACAGCCTCTTCTATGAGGCGCATGACATGTAATTTTTTTCCTGACAATGGCAAAATGACATGTCATTTACTTCATCCCTATCTTCCCATGGGGTTGCGCGGATGACCCGACTGTAGGGCGGTCGACCCGAATCCATGGCATTCGACCCGTCGTATTCTCGACTTCTGATGGTTTTTCAGCGCCGTTTAAGGCATTCAACTCCATTTTTCATGATATATTATTTTCTAATACCCATTCAATACAAAAACATATAAAAGGCGAAACCTCCATACCCATATTCAGCCATGGATGGGCTTTTAGAAGTACGGTTTTCACAACAAAGATAACGAAAAAATGTGCCAAAATCATTTTTAAAACCCAGTAAACATTATCAAATCTAATTTATAACATCATCATAACACTTTTAAATTTATTTGTGCAAAAAACTAGATTTGAAAAAATTAGTTTATTTATAAAATACAAGCCGTAAATTCTAATAAGCTTGCCCTGATACGAATTGTTAGTTTTAGAATCACACTATGAGCATTAATGAGTCACAAATAAAATTTAACAACATCAATCATTGCTCATCTAACAACCAAGTTCATATTCTATTTAGGCAATTAATTGCAGAATAATAACCATACCTCCTAAGATTGACTTTGAATCTCCAATGGTAGTCCTTGAGAACTTTAAAATCTATCAAAACAACAATAATAAAAAATATCAAATGCAAAATGTAAGAGAGAGCTTATAGAGAACAAACCCCTTACCACCCAACTACAAATATACAATATATGTATCTCATGCCTTTCTATCCTAAGGGGCATATTGGGCTCATATTGTTAGAGATGGTGGACTATGGCTAAATGGGCCAACCTATAGTCATTAGGGTGCTACTATGTGCCTCAAATATAATTAGTAATTATTAACCATCCCATTATGGTTATTACAAAAAAAAAGTAGGCACTCCAAATTAATGTTTTTGATTATATTAGTCCATATAATAATTCTAACATTAAGTGCACATAATTTTTCTGGCATACTACTAATAATTTGCTGAACTATGTAATCCTAAGAGCTTACATAAAATTCAGTGGAATAACTCTTTGATTCAAAAAGTACAACCTAAATAAATTGTCTCGTGGACGTAAAGAAGATAATCATCTTATTTTTTGCTTTATTGTGTAGTAATTGTTGACCTAAAAGACAGAAACACCGAATGTAGTTCCAGTAGAGTTCCGAAGATTTCCCAATACAGGTGTCAACTCTGGTTGCAATAAAATTTAAGGCTCGATAGTAAAGAATAGGGTACTTTAGAATGACTACTTAAAATTTGGAATTTTTACTCTCTCTAGACATTAGATTAAAAAAGAATATTCAATGATAATCACTAGTGCTGTAAAAGCCTATCAAACGCCTTAAGGTTTCGAAATGTGGGCGAAGCATTAAATGCCCTTTATGAAATTTCATTGATTAAATAGGTGTAGGTATGAGCAAGAACTTGGGGGCAAATACTATATCAATAATAAAATTCTTTTATGATCCATGTGGAATGGCTTTATAAATAGGTGTAAGAACCCAATGAACTAGTTCTCCTACCAAGTAGATAGAACACCAACAATACTTGCTTGTATCTTGAAACAACTAAAAATTCAACTGATAGTAAATTTATTTGTGGTAATGGCTATTTAGGGGAACGATTAATTTTAGTCAATATGCTAGCTCGTGGGAATCATAGACAGGTAAACTAAAGAATATTTTGCCTATTTTGTCAATATTTTGCCTATTTTGTCTCCTTATTTGTTACCCTACTTTAAATTATATTTATCAATTGCAATTGTCCCTCCTATAATTATAAAGTATTTGAATTGGAATTTTCCCTCCAATAATTATAAGAGTTGTGATGCATCATGTACACACAATTTTTGTGGCCACTTTAATTCAATCTTCCAAATCGATTGAAATAAGAGAAATTAAAACAAATAGCCCAAAAACCAACCGTAGTTACAAGGTGATGGTTTAGGGTATGACCCTAGGGATTCTTATTACACTTATGGGTTCTGGTCTGGTAGCATGATGTAAATAACTCCTTTGACCGACAATAACTTCTTGCAAATGTCTTCTCTAGTGATCAGATTCTTATCTCTGCTTAGACTAGGAAGCGTGGTCACGTATTAATTTATTGTTACATGAGAACGGAGACTCGAACTGAAGAGGTCATGGGATGTATAATTTAGCTCTAAGAACTGTACCACACTCATATTCCGAGGAGATAAACTCTGACATCTAGAATAATAAAGGGATTCAGTGTAGATATGTTAGTTAGAAATCGTGTTAGCCTCTAGCCTACAATCAGCGAAGTCGGCCTAAAAGAATCCTTTGTAAAAGTAACCAATGCAGAAACTTGGGAGCTTGGCAATGCCACGTGGAGTACTAAAACCACTCACGAGACTCTTGTTGGAATTTTAATAATTTGATGCTTCACTCAACGAAATCCCCCCAAGTACATACCCTTTAAATTTTTCCAGAAAAAAAAAACATTATAAATACAAAAAAAAAAATATAGAAAAATTATACGTTCTCATCATTTTGATCCAAAAAAATGGACCTATAACCAATTTTCATTCCATGTCAACGTTAAAAAACATATCAAAAGCTTTATTCTATAAATTTAAATAAGAAAAAGAAAGAACTAGTGTAACGACCCAAATTCGCTAATAAGGCTTAAGGGCCTTGATTAGTGTGCCAGGAGGGCAGGTTGGGATTTATGTGTGATTTTATGAATTAAATGCATGATTATGATTTAAAGCATGTTATTTGGCTATTTGTTTAACTGAGATGCATGGCTATGTTTACTAGTATGCATGTAGGCCCGGATCGTGTTCAAAGGGCATAATTGTAATTTTGGCCATGTTGGGCATAACTGTATTGATATGTGATAATTGTATTCTGTGAATTGTACCACGTGGGTGTGGTTGTTTTATTGTGATGCACGTGCCGAGACGGTCCTAGAGAGCTAGTTAACTCAAGAGTCACAACGGGATTTCTATACCCGGCTCGGGAGGAGCCTAGGGGTACCTCGGGATTTTATGGTTAAGTTGAGGTTTAGCGGGTAATGGTTATTGGAGATTTAGTAACCTGGGTAACCATTAGTTACTGCTGAGAGTAACAAGTTTTAGAAAGAAAATGGTAGAAATGAAATAGAAATGAAAGGACTTATGTGCCCTTGAGGTTTAAGTAGGAAAGGATAGGCAAGGAGGGGCAAAATGGTCATTTGGTTGGGAAATAGATAAATGGCAGCTGGGATTTGGGGGTATACGGTTTGGGGCATTTATGCCACTTGAGGCTTGATAGAAATTGAAGAGAAGAAAGAGAAGGAGAAAGAAGGTTAAGGCAAGAAGAAGAAGAGAAGGAGAAGTGGGAGTCTAGGAGGAGATCAAGGACTTTGTGTGGGTTCTTCATTTGAGGTAAGGTTTTTAGACTCATCTAAGTTTTGATTTCTGTTTTGATTGGTAAAATCTAGAGCTTAAGTTGTTTTTGTTGAGTTTTGAGTTAGTTGTTTGAGTTTTGGTTTGGGTGGCTGAAAATAGGAATCAAGGGGTGGATTCTTGGGTGTGTTGATGTTTTGATCTTGTATCTAGTGCCTATAGGTTGTTAAGTTGTTCATATGAAGCTTGGAATTGAGTTTTGGGGTTTAGATATTGGTCTAGGGTGATTTGGAGAGGTTGAAGCTCGGGAAAACGCGAAGGAAAAACCCAGAATTCTGGGTCTGCGAGGGCGTGCCGCGGCACGGGTTTTGCTTGCCGCGGCGGGGAGCCTCTGGTTTCTGGGTGCCGCGGCACAAGAAAGTTGTGCCGCGGCACAAGGCAAATTTCAGGATGGCATTTTTAGGCAATTTTAGGCCTTTGCTCCGGGGGTTCGGGGGATGTCTCCGGGGTGTTGTTTTAAGGTTTTGGAGGTCCCGAGAGTGCGGGATTGGTCCCGGGAAGTGGTTTTGGGTTGATTAGTATTGAGGGATGTTTCTTGTGTATTGTGACTAGGTTGTTGGTGAGGCTCGTGCTTGAGGACCGTGCTCGCGGCTTTAGTGCATCAGGAGGCTCGGAATTCAGGTAAGAAAACTATAACACCCGAGGTTAGGGCATGGCCCCAGATTGTATTATGTGCAAATGTTTAACCTTAAATGAATCATGATGTGTGTGAATGATTATTTCGAATGTACTATATGTGCGATTATGATGAAATGAACGGCAAGGGCCGAGTACGGCGTAGGCCGGGGCGGCCGTGGGCCGAGTACGGCGTAAGCCGGGGCGGCCGTGGGCCGAAAGTAACACCTAGCACATGGGATGCTATAGTCAGGGCGGGGCCCGGTGGAAACATGTGTTATGCTATATTCAGGGTGGGACCCAAGGGATACGTGAGTTATCCTCGCGGTGAGAACCGATACCCCAGGCTTCGGTAAGGCTCTGGGGCAGCTTGGCCGTGATTGCTTAGTCTAATGGTTGACTTGTTTATCTGTGGATTATCTGTTATGATAAACTGTATAAACTGCATATGTTATGTTCTGCATGAGTTTTCTTGCTGGGCTTCGGCTCACGGGTGCTCTGTGTTGCAGGTAGGGCAATGTCTGAGTCAACCAACCATGAGTACGGAGAGCGTGAAGCGACGCGTACATGTTTGGCCTGCCCGACTGCTTTGGTTGGGGGTTTATTTGAAAATGGCTGTAATAATCTATGATTTTTATGATTTATCAACTGTGAACTCATTTTTTTGATGTAAATAGTTTTCAAACCTTATTTTGGGATCCCAATGTTTAATATTAGGAGTTTTATTGAAACAACGCATTTTTCTAAGATTACAGCCTTAACTTTTAATTAGTCACACTTTCGTTTCAAAACCTCGGTTAGCGAGATCTTTGCACACTGTTTTGTCTTAAAACTCACTAAGTAACGGCTCTAAGGAAGTAGGGCGTTACAACTAGCTTAGAACTAGAAACTATAATTTCTTTATTTTTCAAGGCTTCTAATTGCCAAACTAATTGAAAAGGGAAGAAATATGGTCTAGGAAAACTGTCAGAGAATGAGAACGGACTTTGGTTTGGGGAGTTTTTTAGTGTTTGTGCTTTGAGATGAGGAAGATGGAAATCAAAAGTTAAATGGAGTATTCTTGTAGGGGTATTTATAAGGTAAATCTTTGGAAGTGCTTGACTTACTAGATTGGAAATTTTCTGATTGGAGGTCTAGGGTTTAACATGGTTTTAGTAGCAAAAAGTTGAAGGGGCATCCCCTGTCAGCTGTTCTAAAATATAGAATAACCTTCTATTAAATGATGACACATCGATAAGTACTCGACTGGATAGGTGGGCCCATTTTACAAGATGGAATTAGAAAAGCCTACACTGTGTTTGTCCTCAGAAACTCTAGATTTCCTGATACAAATAGAGGCTTAGGGGTGGGGGAATGTTGTACCTTGAAATTTGAGCTAAATATACATTTGCTCGGGGTACCTAATTTTAGCTCATAGATTCAAATAAAAGCAAAGATAGTGAATTATTGGCTTCTCAACAGTTAGTAATTTAAGAAGTATGTTTTGAGAAGCTACGACCTAAATTACAAACCAGACCCAGTACAACTCGAAAAAATGCAACACAACCCAACTCGATGATGTTACCTAGAAGATTATATTGAAGCTCTATAATACATGATTACGTAAATCCCATAAATTAAGGGATGCTTTTCATTTCGGTTATTCTAATCAAAACACAGAGATTGTAACACCCTGGATAGCCAATAACGTTACATTGTGTGTTTATAAAGGTGCAAGACTTGTTAATCAAGTCATTTAGTTAGAAACGTGTTACTTAAACTATAGTTGGACTAGGGTTAAAATATTTCGGTCACAAAAGTTTCACTTCTTATAATCAAACATCTTTACATGGGATCCCAAAAGTAACAACGTTGAAGGACAGTTTACAAAATTCCAAAAGCTATAAATAGCCATGGCCACTCTAATTGCAAAATATACATTTTAGGCTCTTCTCGTCCTGTACCATTCCTTGGCCGTGGCGGCCGATCATCTGACTATGTACATTCAGTCCCAAAGCTCTCCAACTAAGGACTGGTCCACTTTCTCCTTGCCTTTAACTGCACCACGTAGCACCTGTGAGCCAAGGCCCAGCAAGAAAACACAATAACAGAGCATAATCATCAATCAAACAATCAAATAACTCATACAGTATAATCATATACTAAACAATCCAAAACATTCACATATTCAGGTATTCAGCATACCAAGCTACTCAATTAACACTAATAACCAATTCACATATGATAGACAGGGTCCATGCCCTTAGGTCGCAACCCCAAATCATCCCACTGACTCCGGCCTGCTTAAATCGAGCTCAGTGATTATTAAGCTGTCCTCAGCTACCAGTGGCCGAGCCGTGCCATGTGCGCAAATATTGATTCCAGCACTCTTAGGTCGTCTATCATATGTCCCATGGCATAATACCATCTATGACATCGTACAGATAAAGGGAAACTCTTAGTCCCAACATAATCACATATTCAAGTGCAGTTTTCTTACCTTTGGATTTAGGTAGCTTTGATCAATGATGACAACCCTCAAGCATGATCCCTTCCGAGCCCTAGCGTACACCTAGTCATGGTCACAATTTAGAACCATTACCAAACTTCAATCCCAAAACCTATCATCGGGACCAATCCTGAGCCCTTGGGAGGCCCTAATTCCACCAAAGGGGGTGGTGGAATCAAACCCCGAGTCCCCGGGCAAAAACCCTAAGAAATAACCCAAAAATCCCCTTCTGGAAATAGGGTAGCGCTATAGTACCATAATGAGGGTGCTATAGCGCTACAAGTAGAGCCAAAAGCTCTGAAACAACAGGGCCTAGCTCTGTAGCACCCAATGACTAGCGCTACAGCGCTAGTCACAGCACAGCCAAACCCAGACTTTCTTCCTTCCATTTTCCCCGAGTGAAACCTCTCCAAAACTCATCTAAACCTCAACCATATGCAAAAACAAGCCTACCAACATCTATAACACATCCCATTTCTCCCATCCATATGAAAATCAACCACATGCACCCCAAGATAAAGAATTCACCGTGATTGAGCTTTAAGCTCAACACTCAGAAGAACAACATAAATTCAGGACTTTGAAGCTAGAACTTCTTACCTTTGATGGACGATTTTGACCTAAGTTATCTTCCACACCTTCTTAGCTTTCACTCCTCAAAACCACATGCTTAATTCCCTAGAATTCCCATCAAAACTCAGCTTAGAACAACCATTTCAATACCAAAAACAAGAACTAAAAAACACTTTGAAACTTACCTCAAATGGACTGAATTACTCTTGCTAACTCCTCAAGCCAAATCAAGGGGCCAAGTGTGATGTCTTAGCCTCAAGTTCCTCAGAATTTCCGCCTTAAATTCCAGCAAAAAGGGTGAGAGAAACCTAAACCGTGAGAGAGAAAGCAAGACTTTTGTTTTTCCTTCTTTCCTTTTCTTTTCCTTTTGTCTCTTTCCTTCCATCAGACTTCTAAAGTTTTCTAGACAATCTACTAAAGCAATAAAGCAAAAGTAATACTTATCTCTGACTTTTAAAAAAAATGACCAATTTTCCCTCCCATAATTCCTAAACCTTTAAATCAATCTAGGGGCATTTTGGTCATTTGCTCCCAATTCCCCCTACTTCCTCGAATGTCTCTAATAGTTACCGCTTACTTTCCGACACCTAAGTAATCAGAAATTATATTTCTCAATATCAAATAGACTCCAATATATTTCCTAAATTCTCAGAAACACCCCCAGGCTCGCCTTGAGCCGGGTATAAATTCCCACCGTGACTTTTTTGCTAGACCGCTCACTAGGATCGCCTTGAGTCACAAGCTGCAAAGATATCCACATAATAATGTGGTCTGAACAATTAACACAAATATTTACATTTATGCCCTCAACAGGCCAAAATTACGAATATGCCCTTATAACCTAATCAGGGCCTACATGCATACTAGTACACATAGTCATTCTTCACATATATCCAAATAATCATATAAACAAGCTTTTAATCATTTAAATCACATATAATCCAGTTATGCCCTCCCGACACACTAATCAAGGCCCTTAAGCCTTATTATTAAATTTGGGTCGTTATAGAGATACTGGGAGATATCATACATTAAATGAAGAATTTTACCAATATTTGCATTTATTATGTAATAATATGTAATATGTAATTTTATTTTTTAATTTTGGAAAACCATACATGCAATCATCTGTATAAAAACAGAGCGGGATTGTCTTATTGTAAAGGATTAGGGAAAATATAGACTGAGTCTCTGGTGAGATTGTTTTCTGGCTTTAAACTAAGAGAATATCATAGACTCGTGGACTAGGTGGATTTTAACGACTAAATTACCTAAAAATATAGTGTAATCATCCATTTTTTTTTACATATATTCTTAATTGTAGAGAAAAAGTACCTAATCCTCTTCTTAAATTAAGTCGACGAAATTTTGTGTCAACATAGTGGTCCTGGGGGACCAGATAGTACATTGCTACACCGTAAGTGCGGTGGCACAGGTAGTAGTGGTGCAGAAGGTCGTGGTGTCAGCTCAGGTACATGGTCAAAGGATGGAAGGTGGTAATGGTGTTGTCCTTAGTCTTTGTACTAATTTATATCATCACTACTTGTCTAATACGGATGTCAGGGATGTGGTAATGGAGGTTCCACGAGGTACAATTCTAGTACTGCAACTACTTGTTTGGCGTGGATGTATTGTTCATACTCTGTGAACCTCAAGCCCTCATTTGTCTTCCTTTGGGCTGGTTTTCCCTTTTTACTCGTACCTCTCCACACTTATCAAACCTAATGCATGGCTTTCTTTTGGGGAGCCTATTATGAACAAGAAATTGTGTTTTAGCGAGACTCTTAAAAGAGCCATCACAAGATGTTAAGAGAGGTGTGCCTCACAAGTGGCATATGGGTTTTGTAACACGCCATGGCCTCATCAGCGAGGTAGACATCACAAAGGGGTTATTTCTGAGGTATTGGGTGAAGTTTCTTGGCCTTGTGTAAGAGAAATGTAGAACAAGCATCTTACGAGAAGGGCAATAGAAGCAGGCACCTATCGAGATGGGCGCATGGGATAGGTGTCGTCCGAGAAGGGCACGAGGAGTAAGTGCCTCGAGAGATGGGCGCTTTGAGTAGGCACTTCAGGAGATGGTCGCACGGAGCAAGTGCCTCGCAAGATGGGCAAGCAAGACAGGCACCTCGTGAGATGGGCACATGGGACATGCGCCTCATGAGATGGGCGTGTGGGATAGGCACCTCACAAGAGATGCACGCGAGGCAGGTTATTCACGAGATGGATGCACGAGGGAGGTGCCTCGTGACAGGGATCGACAAGGCAGGCGCCTCGCGTGAGGGATGCGGGAGGCATGCATCTCGTGAGAGGGATGCTTGAGGCAGGTGCCTCTTGAGAAGGGATTGCAGAACATGCACTTGAGGGCCTCACGACACGACTTCACACCTCGGCCTCGCGACGTGACTAGGATATCACAACATCACCCTTTAGGGCCTCACAAAATGGGAGAGTTTCTTAGACTATAGTCTTATGAGACCCATAGGCGCGAACCTGATGGAATTACTAAGTGACCTTTACCCACTTATTTCAACAAAGGATAATGATAATTTTCCTTGGTGGATTTTCGGCATCCACAAAGGCCTTGGGGTCGAGATACGCTAGAGGCTCACTTGGCATAGACAAAAAGACACGCACGAAACATGGTGTCGCATGATTATCTACGAGCTTTGGACACGATTTGTACTCTTTAATTGGTGTTGAATTTTGGCATCCACACTTGCCCCAAGCCTAGGAGAAGGCCTTTAGGCATTCTTGCAAACTCTTTGTGTGCCATCTTTATGACATGCAAGGTACAAGTTGGTTTTCAGTTTGTGAGATATGGAAAAGCATACTTCACAAGTGGCAATCCTCAAAATAGCTTTCAAGTTTAATTAATGAGAATAACTCCTTGGTATAGATCATACGGGTATCATTGGTGTATAAAACATTGGGTCGCATGAAGGAGCTTGATGTACACTTCCTGGAGGGGCCCAAGAAGTATCTTCTAGCCAACGTGAAACCTTGTGTGGTTTGTGTGCATAGTGAAGGGTGCTTTACCAATTCATTCTTGTGGTGCTTTAGTCTTGTTGGCTTCTTCTTCATTATTAGAGCAGCAGGTCAAATCAATCTTGAGGTGTACCAATACTTTCTTTTTGATTGATACCCTTGAAGTATAAATGATGTTGAATCTTTACAGATTCATCGACCATTCTAACAATCTCCCTATTGTTTAGGGCCCGCAGAGGGCTTTCCATAGGGGTATTCGGTGAGTTCTTGACAGAGTGGCATGAAATAATGGCCTCAATTTTTGAGAGGTTGTTCTAGGTTCAATGGCTAACTTCTCCATTTTGTGGTAGCAGCTTCCAACGTCTATAAGGAGCTTGCTAATATAATATCCTAGTTATCGGTGCTTCTTTTACCCATTCACCAGGGCTGCCAATTAGGTGTGTTCGAATATGACCAACTAGATTTACAACTCTTCCCAATTCTTTGTCTTGGCTGGAAGCTGTGCTTGTTTGAGGTTTTCCCTCCGCACTGTGAAGGCTTTTTGGCATTGTCCATTCCTAACAAACCATTTTTCCCTTTTAGGAAGTTGAATAAATGGAGGAACTTATCTCTGAACCACATGATGAACTAATACGGGGCTGCTACCCTTCCGTTTATGTGAGAAACATGTCAATGTACCTCATACTTGGAGGCTGCTCTTTATGTCCAAGATTCATATTTGACAGCAATCTTTCCAACATGGGACATGAAGTGTGTGGAAGTGTGCTGAACAACTATGTGTATATGTGTACGAACGATATGCATGGGTTCTTGGCGTAAGGGTCTCATGTGTTGGGGTGATGAGAAGTCCTTAAGACAATACCCGTATGAGAAGCATTTTACTATGGAGTCTCTTATCATTCTATTCCTAGGTAGGTTCTTGATGTTTATCTCCCCTAACTATCTCGCGAGGTGTGCTCTCAAGGTGTGGCCACGCACAATGACCTTTTGAGGTGAGGTCTTGCAACATGACCTTTAGGGGATTACCAAGGTAAAATCGAGCTTCGACCTATAGGAAAGAGGCCTTGTATGTTCTCATGTAGAACCTTAGCATAAGCCCCTTGCATAGAGGTTCCACGTAATGTATCTCTCATGTAGATGTCTCTTGCAATGTTCCTCTTGCACGGGGTATCTCCCGCGACATAGGTCTCAAAGCATGTGAGTCTTGTGATGTGATCACCACACCAATCAAAATAGGGTCTCGCGTAGGAGCCTCACATGGCCGAACTCAAGAAGCGTTGCGAGACACGACCTTGTATACGGGTGCTTCAAAAAAAATTCTTACATAGAAGGAGGTTTTTCTCGAAGTGCGTGGTTTCATAGGGGGTGACCCTCGTGCGAGGAGATAGTTTTGAGATAGTTTTTTTTTTTTTTTTGTATTACCACTTGCTTCCCCCCCCCCCCCCCCCCCCCCCTCACCCCAGTCTAGAAGGAGACTTTTAAGTGTTCTGACTATGGTGTTGTGGGCTATTTTTTAAACCATGTATAAGGGAAGTGTTAAACCTTTTCCCTTTCTCTCATTGGTATTAGACCCTGAGAAGCCCACTTTTTTCTTCAATTTGGGCCTTTGAGAAGTCAAATTTTTTTTTTAGTATGCGACTTTGAGAAGCCATTTTTTTTTATGAGGAATTTGGGCAAGTCCTCTTGGACATAGTGCCTATAGTCTTATTGGTGCACCCTAACTATTTTTGTAAAGTCATGTTAACCCTTTGTGTCTTTGCCATCCTTTTATAATTTTTGCGCGCTCGTTTCATTTTATTTTGAGAATCATTCTTCTCGTTGTTTGGCAAGTAATATTTTTGCAAGCATCTTCTTTGAGACCTCTTTGGGCTACTAGACTCAAGTCCATCTTGACTTATATTAACTACCGTTCTTGGAATTCCCATTTTATTTTTTTATGAGACAAGGGCTATGAGTGTAATGTCCTGCGTTTTCGAGTACCTTTAAATGACTCGGGTCGGGATTGTTTTTTCCGAGTTAAGAATATTATTTTAAATAATACTATATTTGTTTGGAATTTATTTCCATGAGTTATTGCTGGCCAAATTATGAATTTTGTGATTAAAACTCAAGATAAGACTTTTGGTCTTAGACCGACACAAAAACCCTAATCGGGTAAAAATCTTGGAAAATAAAATGAAAAACTATGGAAAATATATTTTGGGCATAAAATACATTCATAAAAATGAAGTTTGGTCAAAAATAATAAACTTAAGAGAAAATGGAAATTTTAGGGCATTTGTGTTAAATGCTAAATTTTACAGAATTGGGGAATTTTATTCCATGAATGGACCTTAGGTTAAATTTTATTGTGTGATTAATTAAATTAAATGTGAGAGACATTTAATTTAATTATTATGTTTTTAGTTTATTTATTTTTAAATATAAAAACTTTATTATGAGTGAAAAAGGTTATAGAAAGTCAATTTGGATTTTTCTTCTTAGGAAATATTTATTAACCATTATAAAATATATATATATATAACATAAATAAAATAAAGGATGGCCGACCATCTGAGGGAAAATATTGAGTAGACCAAATTATTTTAGTTTTAATCCCCATTTTAAATTTAGGGTTAATAGGCAACAAATGGATGGTAAAAAAAAACACTTAAGTGTTTTAAGATACTTAAGAGTTGTCTAAACTCTTCTAACCCTTCCCAAAACCGAGCCCCTCTCTCTCACAATCACTCTCATCTTGTTTGAAAATTCTCTCTCAATTTTTCTCTCCATTTTCAACCTCAAGATCACTAAGAAGGCTTGGAAGTTTAAGCTCTTGTCTAGGAAGGGTTTCCCTAAGGGAAATATTCAAAAAACTAGACTTTTGTAAAGTTTTAACCATAGATGTTGTTGGGGGAGTTGGTTAAGGTTTTGAAAAAGTTTTGAAGGATCCAAAGCTAGTAGAAACATCCAAACCTAAAGCAAGAACGACAATAGGTAAAAAGTTTAGTTTTTATGGTTGTTATTGTATGGTTTTTATTTTTAAGCATTATTTTGTATAGTTAATGCTTAAAGTTTCTTATTGGTGATGTAATAAGGCTATGGGAGTTGCTTTATAATTTTTATGATGCTTGTGTGTTGATTTTTGAAAATAGGGACCAAAATCCCTAAGGGTTTTGTTGAAAACCCTAAAACAAAAATACAAGTTTTGAGCTGTGAATTCCAAGGAGTCAAGCATCTACTGTATATGGATTTTGTAAAACTAAATTGTACTATGATCTTGTTGAGATTGAGTACATAAAATTTAGCTTTTGAAACACTGAAAAGTGTTTAGAAATGAGTGCGTTATGCTATTTCAATGTTTAGGTAAAAAACTGTTTTTTCGTATTCTTAATTTTGGGACAAAGTTTGGAGAGCCACTGTATAGGTCAAATGAACCCTGTTTTTTCTAAACATTGGTGGAAATATTATTGGAATAACCTAGTATTCCACTGTAAAGTTGGTAACAAAATACTGAAAGGTTTGAAATTTATTAAGTGCCAAAGTTTAGAAAAAAATAAGGACTTGAAAATAAGGTAATTTTGACCTCATTGTTTGGAAAATATTTTCACCAATAAAAAATGCTCTTTTTTACCGAAGATTTTACAAAGACCTAAATGGCATACCAAAAATAGAATTGGGAAATTTTGGTAACAATTGGGTAAGTAAATTTCATGTTATGACCTAACAAATTATGTAGTTAAAATGTGAAAAATGAGGTTTTTACACTTGGTGTAAAAATGGGATTTCGGAACTTAAGGTAAAAATTAAAATTTTTCTTCTTGCAAGAAAAAAACTTGGTAAGTCTTGAAAACATTTTTTTAACCTAAAATACCACTTTGAGATTAGTCAAAATTATTTTTATTAAAGAATTTTTATTCTTTCTAAAACTAAAAGATTTAATTTATTAATAAGTTAATAAATTAAAATAGGGTTTAAAACCTATATTTTCGTAAAATAATTAAGTAAATTATTTTTCTAGTAAGTGAACTTGATTAATTTACTTCAGAAAATTAACTAGTCAAGAGAAGAAATTTTTTTACGGTTTTCCTAATTAAGTTAAAATTAGGTTATTTCCTTAAACCGATTTCTAAGATAAAGCCTTATGAAAAATAAAAAGAAAATTAAGAGATTACTTTTCTGAAAAATAATTAAGGAATTTAATTAGTATTTTATGGATATAATACCGGCTAAAGTCTTCTATATACTTAGCTGACTTATTGAAAGTACGTGTTAATAGCGATACTTTTAAAGAATAAGATTTTTAGTGGATTGTGGGAAAATACTATTGCGATACCCGAGCCTAGGTATCAAGAACATAGGATAGGTCTTCTCGAGACTTAGGGTTTAGTCTCAAATTTTTTAGTATGAATTTCTTTAATGGGTTTAAAACCAAATAAGGATCATTAATCCTTACTAATGATTTTTAAAAAGACCAAACTGCTCAAAATAATAATAATGAATTATGAAGTGCTGTAATTAATCTGAGTATACTATATGGGTAATTACACTATTGGCTAAGCATAACTAGATTATACACTGGAGGGTGAAATCTTGCTGAGCGCTAGAGTCTACCTTGTGAATGTACATGTGGACCGACCTTTTAGGAAGCCGTTTTATTTTTGGAAAATTTTGTGTTATTTTCACAAACTAGGCTCACTATACTCTTCATAAAGTATGGCCATACGAGTATTAAAAAGTTTCTTTTTATAAGGACTTTTGAGACATTTTGTTAAATGAAAACATTTATATTTTCCACATTATTGAGTCTTGAAAATCCAGGACGTTACAGTTGGTATCAGAGCTCGAGTTAAGACGGTTCTATAGACAACCAACATGTACATTTCACAAAGATAGACGTTACTGTCTCTTTCTTTAGTGTGTTGTTTCCTTTTTCTTACCTAAATTTTATAAATTGTAGGTTAGTAAAAAAATTGCTGGCGAACCAGAGGCGATGGATCACATCATAGTCGACCCCCCTATGGTGTATGACCACTAGCAGAGAGTCTAGATCTACCGTGCCTTCACCAGCATAGCGCCTGTCGTACTCAATGGAGAGGATCATTCTGACAAAGTCTGGGCATGGACTTACTCGCTACACACCATTTTCGAGGACATCGGTACACCACGTAGGTTTAGGGTAGGATTGGTAAGTTCATACCTAAGAGGCACAACTTTTCTTTGGTACTAGGAGATGCACTCAAGGCCATCCACTCCATACTGGACTACCTTCGTAATATTAATTGAGATGACCATTAGACCTCTGGGTAGGAGGTCAAGGTGGCATATAGACTTCCGCGAGCTCTTTGCTACGCAGTAAGCCCAGGCTTATGCGGTAGAGGAAGCACAATGACGAGTAGCAACCCACCCAGTTGTAATAGAGGCCCCAGTTGTAGCTGAGAACCTGCCAATGGATGAAGTGGCTGATGACAAACTCGGCGACAGGGAAATTTCTTATGAAGAGCCGATGGACCAGACTGAGGAAGATCCTGAAGAGGATCCTGAGGGAGATCCTCAGGAGGATCCTGAGGAGGGCTCGGATATGGCCACCGACAACGACACAGAGTAGGTGCTAGGGGCTACATAAGTGTTAGAAACCCACCTACCTTGTATATAATTATGAAAATAATTAACTGGTCTAGCAGGGATATACGACCGTTTTTTTAGGGATAATTTTGTAAATACCTTGGACTGGCTGACCCAAACTTAAAACGTTGTTGTATATGGTATAAGTTATGAAATAAACTTGCTAACTTTTGTTAAAAATTATTGTGTAACGCCCTGGTTACTCCAAGACCGTTACTGTGAACTTTGAACCGTGCTTAACTTGCTAATTGAGTTACTTGGTTATAAACGTGGATGTAGTTGTTATTAATATGTTAAGGTGAAAACCAATCAAAAAGGAAAGGATATATTTTATTTAAAACATAAAACTGTTCATGGGCCCATAAAACGTTTACAAGTTATTTACAATCCAAAATGGTCATTGCAGTATAAAATTTACAACCCGCCGACCTAAGCGGCAAAAATAGGGTTAACCCCCTAATTCCTCTGAGAAACTCCTTGGCTGTTGTGGTCAAGCAGCCGCATATGTATACATCACCACCTAAGCTCTCCACTCAAGGCTGGGTGAGCTTTTCTTTCCCTTTACCTACACCACATAGCACCCATGAGGCAAAGCCCAATAAGAAAAATCATTATTGCATGTAAATAATATCAAATGATGATCATGATAATCATACAGGGCTTATAGCCTTGAATAGATGAGTGAATATCACTTTGAGGTTCTATTTAACCATGATGGGGATTTTTGCCCTAATCAGATGAGTGACTGACGAGCAAATCACTAACGTAAACCAGATGAGTGACTGATGAGTGAGTCACTAAAGGCTCAGCACCCATAGCAATATGACGAAGCAGTCACTTGGGGCTTCTGGCCCTAGCTCTAAGTGACTAGCCATAGGCTAGACAAGCGCTTTTTTTTTTCATTGAACTTGAGGTCGGTCTGGCATTAATGCTCAAAATGAGTCATTCAATGCAAATGTTGATTTGATCTAATCTTTTTCGGCTTGCATTAAACATGCTAAGACCGTTCGTGACTTATTAGTCAATACCATGTGACAGTGCTTAGTACTACTGCCGAGCTTGACTAGTGAGTCCCAGCTTCACAGTTAATACCGACACCATTGCAAATTCTGACTAATTAGTCAGTGCCACAAGGGAGTAAGATTTGCTAAGCATTTGATATGCAATCAATGTCTACATTTAAACACTCAACATTCCTCATGAATAACCATGCATGTCACATATGGGGTGATGTTTTCTTACCTCTGGTTGGAGCGAGAAATAGTAAAAGAATGACCCTGGAGAATGATCGACCTTTTGATTCCTTCGAGGTTACCTAGTCATAACCAATTATAACCTCCATTAATGCAAATCAACAATAAAAAGGGTCTTCACCTAAACCTCACTCCCGGGACCCCGAATTGTGCCCAAACGGTGAGTAGATTTGATCCCGAGCCTTAGGAATTGTAACCCTGAGCCAAAGACCCTTAAAAATGCCCAAAACAGGAATTTGGAAAAGCTGGGTAGCCCTATAGCGCTACCCCCCCCCCCCCCCCTTAGCGCCCCAGTCCTCTAAGCATAATAGAATCACACTGGCTAGTGCAGTAGCGCCCCCTTGTGGGCGCTGTAGCGCTACAACCAGGGAGAAATGCCCTGGTTCTTCCCCCCTTCGACACCACCATTTCCAACCTGAAACAAAAGCTTCCAAACCTCATTTGAAGTCCCAAATGAACCCAAGAACCATCTACACATGTCATAGGCATCATAAACCAAGTAACCATAGCCAAAAACTCCCATCAATTCCCTTTAACCAACCTAGAAATCCAAGCTGAAATCCAAAACAAAAACAAAGCAAAGCTAGAGTTTTAATGGCTAGAAACTTACCTTAAGCTCAATTTAAGATCTTCTTCAATGGTGGAACACAATCCTAAGCCCTCAAGATCCACTTCCCTAGCTTGAATCCTCAAAAGAAGCTCAAAAATCCAAAGGAAAAAATGAAGAGAAAATGAGGAGGAAAGATGTACGGG
This sequence comes from Humulus lupulus, assembly GCF_963169125.1. Lineage (NCBI taxonomy): Eukaryota > Viridiplantae > Streptophyta > Magnoliopsida > Rosales > Cannabaceae > Humulus > Humulus lupulus. Next base: position 147,544,612 of record NC_084802.1, on the reverse strand, counting down.
AGAGAAACTTTGATACTCTATTTTTATCAAGCTTCTACAGCCTTCAATGGCTTAAATATAACTTAAGTTGAAAAGACCTTTTTGCCCCTAGGTCATTTAAAGTCTTCTGAAGACTCCCAAGAGTAAAACCGTCCTTTCTCGCCTATTTCGTTAATCATAATTAACACCCGCCAATTCTCGTTATTCTCAAAATTCTCAAATACCAATAAGTCATATCACGTTATCCTTTAATTACCGACAATGCTCTAATCATCAAATTACCCCGAGACTCACCCCGGCCCCGAACTTAATCCCATTATGACCAAACCGCTAACCTGCACTCAAAGATCGTCTCATGCCGAATGGCTCGAACAAATCCACATTATTATGTGGCCTCCACAATAGTTCACCAACATGCATACAAATAAACAATTATGCCCTCAACGGGCCAAATTTCCAAAACGCCCATATGATGAAATTTGGACCAATACAAAGACATTTAACATCATATAATAATATAATTCACATAAACATATGCATAATCATTTAATGGCATAATAAAGCAATTATGGCCCTCCCGGCCTACTTATCCAACCATTAAAGCGCATTCGAGATTTTGGGGCATTACATGTTGATTGCTTGTTGCGCTTGATATGTTTGGCATGCTTAATAAGGCTAATTAACTATCTATGTGGATATTAACTTCTCATCCTTATCCACTTAGGAGCTTTTTGATTTGAAATCAAACAAAATGGCAAGGACAAGAGCTCAAAGAGGAAGGGGTGTTGCTGGCCGAGGCAAGGCCGCGCCTGCTGATAGAGCTCAGAACGCGCCTGCCGCTAGAGCTCCAAACTAAGCAGCTAGAGTTCGCGAGATAGCCGAGCAGATAAATAATCTACAAAGGCTAGTGGAGACGCAAGGAGCCCAAATTGAAAGAGGGCAAAAGAGATAGGAGGACATTGATGCCCTCCAAACTAAAAGTTTTAACACCCTTTGGGGATGGATCCCCTTGCCACCCAATAATGCTCAGAACAATGAAATACCACCTGAAAACAATGAAGAACAGAACCCTGGCCCGTAGGTTGTCATTGAACAACCGGTCCTACCAGTAGAAGAACCAAGAGCTGCCCGAGTGAAACCTATATCAGAAAGGTTCTGCAACCAATATCCACCTATATTCAAGTGGATCAGTGACCCATCAATTGTAGAGGAATGGATTAGTATTTTGGAAAGGGCCTTCGACTTCATTGGAACTACCGAGAGAGAGAAGGTAGTTTGTGCGACCTATATGCTGAGAAAAGATGCTCGCATATGGTGGGATGCAGCCAAGAAAGGGCATAATGTTGCCGAGATGGAATGTCTAGAGTTCTTGACTTTGTTCAATGGCAAGTACTTTAGTAAGGCAGTGATCAAGCACAAAGTGAATGAGTTCACTAATCTGAAGCAGGGAACGTCGAGCGTGTAGGACTACGTTCGAATGTTTGATAAGCTATCTAGGTTAGTGAAGAACCAGGTGAAAGCTGAAGAGAATAAGACCTAGAGTTTTATGAAGGGCCTGCGCAGAGACATTGCCAGGTGTTTAGACACTGGTAGAACTAGCCCGGAGACGTATGCCAAAGCTTTGGAACAGGCTCTTCACCAAGAGTCTTTGGCCGTGTCAGATAGGCTAAAACCACAGAAGAACGAAGACAGGAGGTACAATCCCAACAACCCAAGACAGTGTCAGGCCAATCAGAAAGGTCCAAGGGGAAAGTTCAACCCGAGGTTCGGCCTGAACTCGGGGTAAACAAACAATCAACGAGGCACAAGGCCGATTTTTGGGGCAAAGAACAAAAGAAAAGGGGGACCTCCCAATCAGGCAATGGCTAGTACCAACAAATAGCCGAGACATGAGTTGCGTCACACCGCGGGCTGAGATTACTTCAGCTCACGTGTTAGGACCCCTGGCCTTTGTTGTTTATCATGTTCAAAGAATTTTATGTCATCCACTAAAAACTCCGTTGTTCTTATTCGATAGGCGAGCTGATGGCACCCAAGAAAGGCGCATCCAAGAAGAACGTAGCTGGCTCGTCATCCCAGCAATCTCGCAAGGGAAAAGAGGTCGTGGTCGCTCCTGATGCCTTTTTCGAGGCCGAAAGGATTGTCTCCAACATAATGACCTAAGGAAGGGCCAACAAGATCTTGCTGTCCCATAACATCGAGGTTGGGACGGGGGCTCTCATCCCCCGACCTCCCTACGAGGGGGAGCGGAGCTTTGCACCACTCCAGGACGATTTCGCAGCCTGGAGTGATGAACACTTAAATGTTGGGGCCTTTCTCCCCCTCAACTTGTACTTCGCAGACTTCCTCAATTATGTGAGGTTGGTACCATTTCAACTTCCCCCGAACTCCTATCGTCTACTGGTCGGGTTGAGGTATCTCTTCCTGAAGCAGATGTGGGAGGTCTCCACCCCTGCGGATATCCTTTATTTCTTTTGCCTCAAGGATAGCTTGGATCAATGGGGACGAGGCAACGGGTTCTACTATCTGACCCGCTTCCTAAATTCACCTTAAGTCATCGAACTGGCCAGCCAGCCATCCTAACGACTTCAAAGATCAGTTCTTTATGTCGAATGGGTTTCGCAATTGCTAATACCATTACTTCAACCGTCCTCGTAAGTTTCCTTTATATTCTCAGCTCGCAAAATTATTATTATATTTTATTCTTAGATTTTTTGCGTGTATATTGATTGGAGCATCATCGTGCAGCCATTTTTGCGAGGATGGCCAAATCAGAGACCGTTGGTGGTCAATATGATACCCTGGTGGGGCTTCATCCCAGTGAGAAGGACTACCGCCAAATCATGTAAGTTAATCTCTGCAGGCCAGACTCTGGCCTTGAGGAGGACGCGGGCTACTTACACAGTAGTTTGCGAGCTGGCGCCCATCCCCGATGGAGGTACCGCAGTCGACGACGGCGGTGAGCAGGAAGAAGAGCCCGAGGTGCCACGTGTGCGAACGAGGCGAGCTCCAGAGATCGCTCGGGAACCTGATGTAGAACGAGCTCCATTGGGGGCAACAGCCGATCCCTCAGACCAAGGTAACCCATACCTTTTTCAGAACCTAGGCAGGGCTGGCACAGACCTTAGGCAGGTTAGGTTTAACCCTAACCAGCTCATACATCGTCACCAAAACAACCCTGACCGTAATATAGCCTTGCTCCAGTGCGTAGATCAATTAGTACTATGTCATGACATGGGCCGTCCTAGGGGCGTGGTAGTAGTAGACAACACCTTGCCTTTTATGTTGGCCTTCTTCGAGGAGTATGGGACAATCCTTAGGTCGTGGCCCTCTTTTCTTGAGGGTATAGTTGCTCAAGGACTTAGATAATACGTAGAGGAGTTCAGTCCTGAGGTAGAGCCTGACCTGGAACCTCCCCTAATCAAAGAAGTGGTTGACTTATACTCTCCTTCCCCTATAGCAGTTCCGAGGCCAGAGGTCATGGAAATAGACTCCTCCTCTAGTTCGGAGTGTAGGAGTTTTTGTTACTTTGTACGTATTTTCTTCGTAAACTAATGAACGTATATGCATACTTAGCGCATTTCCCATTCTTTTTCAGGTGAGGAGATGGCACAGCGAGGGGAACCTGACATCCGCTTGATGTTTCAAGAAAGGAGATCCAGTGAGGGTCCCCTTATTCAGAAACTTCGGCCCGCTTCAAAGGAAACGCCCCCCTCGGCCGTGACTGCTTCCAAATCCCCGAATAAAGGGAAAGGCTCGGGCTCGGGAGCTCTGCCTGCTGCAGCCCCGGAGAAGAGGGGTTCAACTGCACCTTCTCCTCGCTATCCCCTGACTCCTACTCGGGACTAGGTAGCACCGGTTGGTCCCCCAGCTCCAGTAATCCCTACCGCCATTGTTCGCATCCCCGTCAACGCCCAGGATCTGGAGAAAATTCCAGACACTTTTCGGGGGACCGTCTACGAGACGGCGAACTATGCGGTGGAGCATTTCTATATGGCAAAGCCCAACGACTTGAGGGCGATCGAGAAGAGGACCCCAGAGAACGTCATGGAATCTGCCCTGGGGATGAACCTCACAGTAAGCATTTTTCCTGACCTCACTTTTACTATTTTTCCCTTGTATTTGCCTAACTGTTTCTTTGCCTTTTCCAGGCGGTCTTGGCTCAACATCGCAGCATATCTCGAGCAAGGGCTAGGAATGATGAACTCAAGGCCAAGCTCCAGACTGCTCAGGCCTCCCTGACTACGGCCCAAGCTGCTCTCGCCGCCTCTCAATAAAGCAAAGAAAGTGCCAAGGCTGCTTTGGTGGCGGCCCAAGTGGGTGAACAGGCGGCAAAGGCTTCCTTAACCACGGCTCAAGAAGGTGAGCAGGCAGCAAAGGCTGCCTCGGCAACCCTTCAGGTCGAGCTCGAGGGGGCCAAGGCCAAATAGCTGGAGGTCGAGGTGGCTATTCAGGAGGAGAAGAAGGCATCGACATCCTCCATGGAGAGCATGCTGTACCACTGCTAGGCCTTCAATTAGGACGACAACTTCTCCTTCATGGCCTCCGAAGTGTGGGGGCACTACCTCGAGAAGTTCAAGGCTCGGCTACAACAAGAGCTGCAGTATGAGACCGGGGAGGCCTCTATCGTTGGCGAGTAGGAGATCGAGGAGGTGACGTCCTCAGAGTAGCCTAGAGGGTCTTAGATTTTTTTTGCCACTTTTTTATGTTGTATATTTTTCTTTTGTGAACGTTAAGCATGAGGTTTTTCTCCTCGAGACAATTTATATATATTATTTTTAGTTATCTAAGTTTTATTTATTCCTTGATCTCTTTCTTATGCCTTATGATGTGCACATTTAATGCCTTAGGAAATGACCCTTAGGTCGAGATCGATATTCTTGGTCGTAACCAAAAAAGACGATTTATATCTGACCTGTTAAGTATCAGGCCCTGGACCCGATTGTATCCGGGGTTATTTAAATAAAAACCTAGTTCGCATTTGTTTTAATGATACTTCGCTTTTTCTTTAGAGAAAAACTTTGTTAATCAATTTAACCAACTTCAAAGTTTCGGAACCTGGTCGTGTCCAGGATATTTAATTAAAAACTTAGTTCGCGTTAGTTTTTTTGACACCACGTGCTTTTTAGAAAAACACTGGTTAATCAATTTAACCAACTTCTATGTTTCGGAACCTGGTCGTGTCCAGGATATTTAATTAAAAACTTAGTTCACGTTAGTTTTATTAACACCTCGCGTTTTTTAGAAAAACATTGTTAATCAATTTAACCAACTTCTAAGTTTCAGAACCTAGTTGTGTCAAGGATATTTAATTAAAAACTTAGTTCGCGTTAGTTTTTTTGACACTGGTTAATCAATTTAACCAACTTCTAAGTTTTGGAACCTGGTCCTTGGGTTGTCTGTCCCCCAAGTAATCAGGAAGTGGACTTTCTGGGTTACTTTGAAGTAACATGCAGATGAAACCGTACAAAGATACAAATATACCATAAACATTTTTTTTTATATATTTCTAAAATTAAATGGCTTTTATATTCGAGCCTTATATAGACAGGTGGTTTGATCACTCATAATACTTTTTCAAAGGCATAGCATTCTAGGTCCGTTGTACCGTTTCTCCACTAAGTCGGGCCAATTTAAAAGTACCTTCCTGTATGATTTCCACTATCTGATAGGGCCCTTCCCAGCTCGGTCCTAAGGCGCCATCTTTGGGGTCCTTGCCTGCTAAAAATACCCTTCGGAGTACCAGGTCTCCTAAACCAAAGACACACTTTTTGACCTTTGTATTATAATAACGAGTGATATTTTGTTGATAATGCGTGAGCCGTAGCTGTGAATCTTCTCGTTTCTCATCAATTAGGACGAGGGACGGCCTATGTGTGGCTACCTTTGTTTCAACAGGGAGGACGACCTCACTTCCAAAAGTTAAGGAGAAAGGGGTATGCCCCATCGAAGTTCGGTGGGAGGTCCGGTAAGCCCACAGTACCTGCGGGAGCAGCTCGGGCCATACTCCCTTGGCCTTGTCCAACCTCTTCTTAAGGTTTTCTTTGAGGGTTTCATTTACAGCCTCGACCTGTCCGTTGGCCTGCAGGTAGGCCACCGAGGATAACATTTTGATTACGCCGTGTCTTTCACAAAATTAAGTGAAGAGATTGCTACTGAACTGCGTCCAATTGTCTGACACAATCTTTCTTGGCATTCTGAATCGGAAAACAATGTTCTTGACCATGAAGTCGAGGACTCTTTTTGCGGTGATTATAGCCAGGGGCTCTGCCTCCACCCATTTTGTAAAATAATCGATGGCCACAACTGCATAGCGTACTCCTCCCTTCCCCGTGGGCAGGTGTAACGACCCAAATTTACTAATAAGACTTAAGGGTCTTGTTTAGCATGCCGGGAGGGCATAACTAGATTATATGTGATTTAAATGATTAAAAGCATGTTTATATGACTATTTGGATATCTGTGATGCACGACTATGTGTATTAGAATGCATGTAGCCTCTGATTAGGTTAGAAGGGCATATTCGTAATTTTGGTCAGTTGAGGGCATAAATGTATATGTCTGTGATAAATTATTGAGACCACATTATTATGTGGATATATTTGTAGCTTGTGACTCGAGGCGATCCTAGTGAGCGGTTTAGCAAAAAAGTCACGGCGGGGATTTATACCCGACTCGAGGTGAGCTTTGGGATATTTATGAGAATTTAGGAAGTATATGGGAGATTATTTGATATTGAGGAATATAATTGGTGATTATTTAGGTGTTGGGAGGTAAGCGGTAAATATTAGAGACACTCGAGGAATTAGCGGGAATTAGGAGTAGTGACTAAAATGCCCTTAGGATGTTTAAAAGCTTAGTTTTAATTGGGAGGGAAGTTTGGTCTTTTGGTATTTAGAGTTAGAGATAAGTGTTGTTTTTGGCTTTATTGCCTTAGTGGAATATGTAGAAAGCTTTAGATGTCTGAAGAAAATAAAGGAAAGAAGGAAAAAGAAATAGAAGTCTCTTATCTCTCACGGTTTGGGATTCCTTCTTCAATTCATGGGGCCTTTTGGAGCTAAAATTCAGAGGAGCTTTAGGCTAAGGCCTTGCACTTGGGACTTTGATCAAGTTTGAGAGTTCAGTAGGGATTCGGCATCCAAATGAGGTAAGTTTCTAGGTTCTTCTCTTGTGTTTCTGGTTTTGGCTGAGATGGTTTTCAAAACTTGAGTTTTGGATGGAATCAAGGGGGATAAGCTTGTAGAAGTGAAGGGCTTGAGGCTAAAAGGACACTAGGGATAATCTAGATTACGAGTCTCCATTGAAGGTATGAAATTCTAGCTCTGAAGTCTTGAAGTTTCTGGTTTTTTCTGTTGTGTTTTTGAGCTATAAGCTCAACTATGGTGATTTCTTTATTTTTGGGTGCATGTGATTGAGTTTTTTATGGTTGGGTCATATGGGGTGAGATATAGATGTTGGTAGGCTTGTTTTGGAGTTTGGTTGAGGTTTGGAAGGATTTTGGAGGGGTTTGGCTCAAGGAAGTTCGAAGAGGTGAAACCAGGGTGTTGTCTGGCTGTGACTAGCACTGTAGCGCTAGCCTTAGGGCGCTACAATGCTAGGCTTGGATGCTTGGGAATTTTTGGCTCTATTTGTAGCACTGTAGTGCCCACTTTAGGGCGCTGTAGTGCTACCCTGTTCCCAGAAGGGGATTTTTGGGTTATTTCCTACGGTTTTTGCCCGGGGGCTCGGGGTTTGATTCCACCAACCTGTTTGGTGGAATTAGGGATTCCCGAGGTCTCGGGATTAGTCTTGAGGTTAGGTTTTTGGGATTGAAGTTTGGTGATGATTCTGATCTATGGCTGTGACTAGGTGTACGCTAGGGCTCAGAAGGGATCGTGCTTGAGGGGTGTCATCATTGATCAAAGCTACCGGAAACCAAAGCTAAGAAAACTGCACCCGGTTATGTGATTGTGTTGGGACTAAGAGCTCCCTATATATGTACGATGTCATAGATGTTATTATGCCATGGGACATGTGATAAATGGCCTAAGAGTGCCGAAATCAATATTTGCGCACAGGCTCGACCACTGGTAGCTGAGGACAGCTTAATATTCTCTGAGCTCAGTTTAAACGGGCCAGAGTCAGTGGGGTAAATAGAGGGTGCGGCCTAAGGGTGTCGACCCTGTTTATTATGTGAATAGGTTATAAATGTTTAATGATGAGTTTGGTATGCTGAATATCTAATTATATGAACATTATGGATTGTTGAGTATATGGCTATGCATTATGAGTTGCTTGATTGCTGATTTGCAAATTGATTGCTTAATGATTATGCTCTGTTATCTGGTTTCTTGTTGGGCCTTGGCTCATGGGTGCTACGTGGTGCAGGTAAAGGCAAGGGCAAAGTGGACTAGTCCTGAGATGGAAAGCTTTGAGCTGAATGCACATAGCCAGCTGATCGGCCGCCACAGCTGAGGTGTAGTACAGGACGGGAAAAGCCTAAATGTCTGTTTGCCCTTAGAGTGGCTAGTAGCTGTACTTTTATCCTAAAATTTTGTAAACTTTCTTTTAATGTTATTACTTTTTGGATCCCATGTAAAAATGTTTGATTATAAGAAATGTAGCTTTTGTGGCCAAAATCTTTTAACCCTAGTTCAACTACAGTTTTGGTAACACATTTCTAACTAAATGACTTGATTAGCAAGTCTTGCACCTTTACAAACACACAGTGTAATGGTCTTGGCTATCCAGGGCGTTACAGTTGGGCTCCAATTAAATCGATTCCCCATACCGCGAATGGCCAGGGGGATGATATCATTTTTAACTCGATTGGAGGAGCTCAAGCGATGGTGGCAAACCGCTGGCACGTATCACAATTTTAGACATAGTAGATGGAGTCCTTTGATAACATGGGCCAAAAATACCCCTGCTGTAATATTTTCAAGGCCAGGTTTTGCCCTCGAGCGTGATCCCCACTGAAGCCTTCATGCACCTCCTGCAAAATAGTTTTGGCTTCCTCTGGTAGAACACACTGTAGTTGAGGAAAGGAGTGGCCACATCAATACAGTGTCCCCTCTATGATTGTGTACCTAGGAGCTCAATAGAGTACTCTCCTCGCATTTTTCTGCTCACCAGGAAATTTTCCTGTCGTAAGATACTCTATTATGGGAGTCATCAGGTCGGTATGATATCAACTATCTCGACCTACATCGCACTTTCTGCCACGCTCAGACTTTCTACGAATTCAACTGGTACTATGCTCAGAGTCTCGGCTTCTTTGGAGGTAGCGAGTCTAGCCAGAGCGTTGGCATTGGTGTTCTGCTCGCGAGGGATCTGCTCGACTAGGCTATACTCAAACTCTGATAGCTCATTCTTGACCTTGGCCAGGTAAGCTGCCATGTAGGCCCTTCGTGCTTGATATTCCCCAAAAGAATTGGTTTACCACAAGCTGGTAATCGCTGTAGTAGTGGACGACCCTGGCCTGCAACTCCTTTGCCACTCTAAGCCCGGCCAATAGGGATTCGTATTTGGCTTAATTGTTGGATGCCACGAACCCGAACCGCAGCGTGAACTGGAAATGATGCCCTTCCGGGGATATTAGGATGATCCCAGCTCCGGACCTGTTCTCATTAGACGACCCGTCTACGAAGATTCTCCATAATTCCTGCACTAGTTCTCTCAAGGGCTATTCCTGGAATCCAGTGCATTCAGCCATGAAATTAGCCAAGGCTTGGCTCTTTATCGTAGTTCGGGGTATATACAGTATCTCGAACTTGCTAAGCTCGACCGACCATTTCAACAAACGTCCCGATGTCTCAGGTTTCTGCAGCACCTACCATAAAGGATGATCGGTCATGACGTGGATTGAATGGGATTAGAAATATGGCCTAAGCTTCTTGGAAGCCATAATAAAGCAGAACGCCATCTTTTCCATTAGAGGATACTGAGATTCTGCTCTAAGAAGTCTTTTGCTCATATAATATACTGGCTTTTGAACTCGGTCCTCCTCCCAGACCAACACGGTGCTGGTCGCATTTTCGGCATGGCTAAATAGAGAAAAATTGGCTCTCCTGCCGTTGGTTTAGATAACACTCAGGACTCGGCCAAATGTGTCTTCAGGTCGATGAAAGCCTGCTCGCACTCCTCAATCCACTCAAACTTTTTGTTCCCCCAAAGCAGGTTGTAGAATGGCAAACACTTATCGATGGATTTAGAAATAAACCGATTGAGGGCCGCCACCCTTCCTATCAGACTCTGGACATCTTTATGCGACCTGGGCGAAGGTATCTCTAGCAGCGATCTGATTTTGTCTAAGTTCGCCTCTATCCCCCAGGTGTTGACTATGAATCCAACGAATTTTCCCGACGCCACTCCGAAAGTACATTTCTGGGGGTTTAGCCTCAAATTATACTTCCTTAGAATTCCAAAACATTCCTTCAGATTGGAGACATGGTTATCGGCAGTCTTTGACTTGACTAGCATATCATCAACATACACTTCCATGTTTTTTCTGATCTGATCAGAGAACATTCTGTTGACCAACCTCTGGTAGGTCGCCCTAGCATTTTTTAGCTCGAAGGGCATGCCTTTATAGTAGTACACGTTGGTTTGAGTCATGAAGCTATTATGTTCCTGGTCCGTGAGGTTCATGGCAATCTAGTTATATCCCTGCGGTGGTATCCACAAACTAGTCAATCCTTGGCAAAGGGAAGCAATTCTTGGGGCAGGCTTTATTTAGATCGGAGAAATCGTTGAAGGTCTGCCATTTTCCATTTGGCTTTAGGACCACGACAGGATTGGCGACCCAGATCGGATACTTAACCTCACGGATAAAGTCGCACTTCAAAATCCTAGCTACTTCTTCCTCCAGTGCCTCAGCTCGGGTCGTACCCATACGCCTTTGTTTCTGGGATTTCGCAGGCATGCTTTTGTCCAAATTTAGCGTATGCATGATGACACTCGGGATGATTCCTATCATGTCTTCATGGGACCATGCGAAAACGTCTAGATTCTCTTGTAAAAAAGTTACCATCTCTGCCTTTCTTTCAGTGTCAGCATTTTTCCCGAGCTTAACGACCCTCGAAGCATCTTTGGGATCAATGTTTACTTCTTCGAGGTCTTCAATAGCCTGGAGCTCGGATCTATCTTCACCCATTTGAGGATCAATATCCTCACTTGGGGTGGCTCCCCTACAACTGATTGGCTGAGGTTCTTCCATCCCAGGATTATATCTGACTTCCTGGGGTTCCTTTCCTCGATCCTGTACGACCATCGTCTGCTACCCGGGTTGTGATTTTCCCTTCATGGAAATACTATAGCATTCCCTAGCAGCGAGTTGATCGGCTCGGACAGTACATATTCCCGTGGATGAAGGGAACTTTATCACGAGGTGGCGGATGGAAGTTATAGCTTCGAATGCCATCAGCATGGGCCTACCCAAGATTGTGTTGTATGCAGTCGAACAATCCACGACCACAAATTTGAGCAGCTTAGAAACAGTTTGTGGTCCTTCACCTAGGGTTATCACCAACTCGATCATTCCGATAGCTGTCGAACCTTCTCCGAAAAACCCGTACAACATCATGGAGGTTGCCTTTAGTTCGGGCACAGACAATCCCATTTTCTCCAATGTGGACCTAAATTGCAGGTTCACAGAGCTCCTGTTGTCGACCAAGGTCCGCCTAACTCTCCTATTGGCAAGCTGGACGGTTATGACTAGAGGGCCATTATGTGGGAACTGGACATGACTAGCGTCTTCTTCAGTAAAACTAATCGGTTGTTTCTCCAATCGTTGCTGTTTAGACAAAAACTGCTGGGGGACAAACTCAACTCCATTGTGAGACCTCAGCTCATTGACATACCTCTTCTGAGCATTTTTGCTCGTGCCTGCCAGATGAGGGCCTCTAGAGATGGTGCTTATTTCCCCTCCTATTATCAGAGGAGGGGTGTCCTGATTCACCTTGGCTCCGGTCTGATTTGCGGGGGCTTCTAGAGCTGATTGAATGTTTTGCCCAGTGGCCTGATTACGAGTGACTCTATTCTAGGCATACTGAGCTAGGGGCCCGGCCCTGATGAGCATCTCGATCTCATCTTTCAAATGCCTGGAATCATCAGTGTTGTGACCGATGTCATTGTGGAATTGACAAAATTTTGAAGGGTCTCTCATCCCCTTTGATTTTTTAGAGGCTCCGGCTTCTTCCACGGAAGGCGGGCATAGTTCGCCAAGAAGATGCGCTCCTTGGTATCTGTAAGATCGGCGTAAGTCATGTAGATTGGTTTGAATTTCTCCATGGGCTTGTTTTCTTTGAACCATTCTGGCCGCCTTCGCCATTTCCCTTCCACTTCCTTCCTCCCCCGTCGTTATTCTGGGTAACGATTTGAGTCGTAGCTTCCATGTTCGTTACCTCTCCAATGGGCTGGGCAGGGACTTTGCTGGTTCCTGAGACCGAAGCCCGTGCCTCTTCTAGGTTGATCCATCTTTGAGCCTTGTTCAGGAACTCGTCCACTGTGTTGACGCCTTTTCTCTGGATCTCTTTCCACAGGTCGCCTCTAACAAGAATTCCTGTTCTCATCGCCATAAGCCTAGAGCTTTCATCTGCATCTCTAGCTCGCACATCGATGTTGGCAAACCTACTCAAGTAAGCTTTCAGAGGCTCTCTAGGTTGCTGCTTTACCTTTGCCAGGGAGTCTTCCTTTATCCGAGCTGCTTAAGAAGCCTGGAATGCCCTCTTGAATTCAAGGGAGAAGCTTTTCCACGAGCTGATAGAATGCTTCTTGTATTGTTTGAACCATTGCCTGGCCGGTCTGACTAGAGTGCAAGAGAATACTAAGAATCTTAACTCGGGGACGATGTTATGGGCCATCATTAGGGTATTGAACATCCCCAAGGGGTCGGACGGATCTCCATCTCCGTCGAATTTTGATAAATGGGGCATCCTGAAACCTTGTGGGTATGGTGTTGCTGCGATGTTGCGGGCAAAAAGCTAGAGCTCGTCCCCTGAGTCATACTCATCTTTTTCCTTTTCTGATAGAAGTCTTTTCACCAGTTCCTCCATCTAGGCCAGCCTCTTGAGGGTTGGGTCCTTGGTTCCCTAGGCTGTTCAACAGCTCCCATTCAATCGTACGCATTTGACGGGTTATTGTCCCTCCAAGTTCGAGCTTGGTTTGGTGGGGCATTCCCGTTGATGCATACTTCTAAAGGACTTCCCTCATGGTGAGTGCCGCTGACTCCATCGAGAGGCGGATTGGTCCTTTGTGAGTTTAGGCGATCTCGCAGATCGGTGAGTGGGTTAACCCGAGGGTTTTGAGCTGAACTCAGCTGATTCCTTCGATCTGTGCTGGTCCTACTGCTTCGACGATCCTCCATCCCATAACTTCCATTAGAGAAGCTCAGATCTTGCGGTCGAGGATGAGGATCTGGATCATTCCCACCTGCTCCTGGGACATGAGCAGGGGCAGCAGGAGGAGGATTCCTCCTGCTGTTTCCGTAGACAGGGATGTCTCGAGTAGAATGAGGTGGGGACAAATGCCTGATTGGCGATGGAGGGTGTCTGAGTGGTGAAGCAATTCTTGTTCCATTAGGTTAGATCAAACTAGCCCGCGGTTGCTCTGCTCCACCATTTCTGGTTCCCTGTGCATGGTGATTTGATCGCGGTATAAGGAAGTCAGTCAGGAGACACTGTCTTTGCGAGTTTGTCCTTGACCGTCTGCATGGGTTGCCATGGGCATTCGACGATGGCATTGAACTCGGAGTCGAGGTTCTGACCGATCGACTGACTCGTTGGTGATCCCTGGGAAAGCCACCAAATGGGGTTTCTCGTGATTGGGCGACACGGGAGTAGAACTTGGAGTTGAGGTTCTAACCGATCGACTTGGCCTGGGTCGACTATCCCGACGAGACTTATAAGTCACACCTTGCCTCTTTCCGACGTTAACGTCGGTTGCAACAGGGGGTAGCCGAGCCAAGACTTCCTCGATTTGCTTATTTTCCTTAGCTAGATGGATCCTCAATTGCATGTTCTCCATCTCTACCGCAATCAAGTAGTTCGGATTCGGTGGTAGAGGTGCTAAACTTCTGGTGTCTTCGTGGCCCATCAGTTGTTTTCCCGATCGCTGCTGGATCTCCGGGCCTTGTTCTTCAGAAACAGTGGTATGGTGAGCCTCCTGCCCACCATGCTGATCTGTTTCGTTACCGTGCCTTGAACGAGTGACCACCATGACGAACTTTTTCCGGAATCTTTTTCAATGGCACTAATTCGCAGCTCTCAATGAAAGCACCAAACTGTTGATGCAGTTTTTTGCCAACAGTGTAGTATGAAGATTAGCTGGAATAAATTAGTGTTTAAGGGTAAACCATAAGGAGAATAATCATTCTTCAAGCTACTTAGAATGATATAGTGAGAGCACTCATTCCTTTTTATGTGGTTCGGAGGTTAAAATCCCCCTAGTCTACGAGTCAATATTATTACTGTATGTCACTCTATTTTGACAGAATATTTGCATTACCCAGAGAAAACCCAACCCCTTTTCCATCCAAGGTCTTGGTATTTATAGGAGAATGATCCCTTGGTAAGTGTTGGGGTCATCCGTGATCCCTTGATTCGCCACATCATCTCTGTGAAAGTAATGATTAACATTTACAATTTATATTGAATTGTGGCCTAATCATTAGGTAAAATGGATCATGGATCGCATGGTCTAAATCAGGGGTGTGATGTCTAATCATGCACGTTTATCTTCCGTTTCTAGGAATTCGGGAGTAAATAGACACGTGATGTCTGTTTTTGCACGTCAACTTTATAAAGATCCTGGGGTACGTCAAACCTCTGGCGCACCACAAGCTAGCGTAACGTCAGCTCGTGCCTTTTGATGCTATACTCCACAAATGGTTCCAGGCAGTATGTTGCTTTGAACTCATCAGCTCGAGCTATTTTTCTAGGGAATTGTGCTAAATTACCCTGGATGAAAAGTGAACACGAGGAACATTGATTATAGCATTTTGCTAGCCAGTTGTACCCGAGCTGCTTAAAAAGATACGTGATGATTTTCAGGGCGTACAACTCTGGCACAAATTCGTCCCCATTGTACATCTTCAGCTCCTCGATATACCTTTTATGGTTTGCACTGCTCATTCATGTCAAATGGGGCCCATCAGCGATAGTGGCTATTTTTCTTCCTTCAATAAGAGGAGGGATAACCTGATTCCCTAGAGCTGGTTCAGGGTTGCCCTAGCTTGCCAGAGATGGTTGTGAGTTCTAGCCCACTAGTTGACTAGGAGGTACCTTGCTTTCGAGCGAATTGTGTTAACGGTACAGCTTGGATGAGTCTCTCGATCTCATCTTTCATTTGACATCAATCGTCGGTGTTGTGATCAATATCATTATGATATCGACAGAATTTAGCTCTTTGCCCTTTGATGCTTCATGGGCTCAGTCTTTTTCCATAGAATGTGAGTATCCGTTAAATCTATATAGGCATTGTACATGGAGGCATATTTATCCCCATTCATATTTTTCTTGGAACCGTTCTGGTTGCCCTCACCATTCCTTTTCAATTTATTACCCTAGGAATGGTTATTATGGTAGCGGGCTGAGCCATAACTACAGCATCTATTACCACTCCAATGGGTTGAACGGGGGTCTGGCTAGTTCCTGCAATAGTAGACTCTACCGCTTCCAAATTTATCCATTCTTGAGCTCAAGCCAAGAACTCATCTACACTCTTCACCCTTCTTTGGTGTTCTTTCCACAAATTTCCTCATGTGGTAATTCCCGTTCTCATAGCCATGAGCGTAGAGATAATATCAACGTCTCTAGCTCGGGCTGCTGCATTTTGAATCGGTTGAGATATCCCTTTAGGGATTCACTGAGCAACTGCTTGATGTTAACGAATGAATCAACCTCTACTCGGGTCTTTTTTGAAACATGAAACTATCTCTTTAACTTGGAAGACAATTTTATCCACGAGGTGATTGAATTCTTTTTATATTTATTGAAATTGAATAGGATACACCAAAGGTCAAAATTTAAATTGTAGGCCATCATCAATGTGTGAAGGTCCCAAGGTGATTCGACAGATCAGTGGCTCCATCATATGTTGGCATGGTCAACATCCTAAAGCCAATAGGATACAAAGCTGCCACGATATTGGGAGGAAACTACTGTGGTCGACTCTGCTCCTCCATTAAGGCTAGCCACTTGACGGTTTGATCCTTGGTCTCTAGCTTATTTAGGAGCTGATTATCACCTCCTATCCTGTTGTATGAATTAGATGGGTCATTATCCCTTTATGCTTGAGTTCGGTTTGGTGGGACATTCCCATTGTCATGTACTATAGATGGATCTCCCTTGGCTTTAGTGTAACTCAAATCATCGTGGCAAGTTGGGTGTAACGACCCAAAATCGCTAATAAGGCTTAAGGGCCTTGATTAGTGTGCCTGGAGGGCATAATGGAATTTATGTGTGATTTTATGAGTTTAATGCATGGTTATGATTTAAAGCATGTTATATGACTAATTGAACATTGAGATGCATGACTACGTGGTTAGTATGCATGTTAGGTGAAATAATTATGCATGTGGACCCCGTTTGCATGATAGGGGTAAATTGGTAATTTTAGCCCGCTGAGGGCATATATGTGATAATTGTAATCCGTGATTTGTACCACGCGAGTGTGGTGTTATTGTTGTGATGCACGTCCCGAGACGGTCCTAGAGAGCTAGTTAACTTAAGAGTCACAACGGGATTTCTATACCCGGCTCGGGAGGAGCCTAGGGGTACTTTGGGAATTTTATGGTTAAGATTGAGATTTAGCGGGTAATGGTTATTGGTGATTGTGTAACCTGGGTAACCATTAGTTACTTCTGTGAGTAACAAGTTCTAGATAGAAAATGGTAGAAATGAAATAGAAGTAAAAGGACTTAAGTGCCCTTGAGGTTTAGTTGGGAAAGGATAGGCAAGGAGGGGTAAAATGGTCATTTGGCTGGGAATTTGATATATCGCAGCTGGGTTATATGGGGTACACGGTTTGGGGCTTAGTCATTTTGGTGGTTTTGTTTAAAATTAAGAAAGGAAAAGCTAGAAGGAGACCTAGGGCAAGAAGAAGGAGAAGAAGAAGAAGAGGAGTGATGGAGCTGAAATTTGAAGACTTAGGAGATGGATCAAGGAAGCATAGGGTTGGATTCTTCATTCAAGGTATGGATTCTAAGTAATTTAAGGCTTGTTTTTGTTATGGGTTAAGGAATTTGAGCATGGTTTAAGTTTGAACTTTGAGTTTTATTTTTCTGAAATTGAAATCAAGGATGTGGATTTTGGGGATTTGATTGTGTGTTTGGATTTCTTTGATGATGTTTATGGGTGGATGACTGGTCTATTTGAAGTTTGGAATTGGTTTTGGGGTTTGGGTATTGGTTTGGTATGATTTGGGAAGGTTTTAGCTCGGAGAAAATGCAGAGGAAAAACCCAGAATTCTGGGTCTGCGAAGGCGTGCCGCGGCACTGTTTATGCGTGCCGCGGCACAGTTTTTGCGTGCCGCGGCGTGGAGCCCCTGTCTTGCTGGGTGCCGCGGCACAAGGCCAATTTCAGGATGTCATTTTTGGCAATTTTAGGCCTTTGCTCCAGGGGTTCGGGGATGTCTCCGGGGTATTGTTTTAGGGATTTGGGAGTCCCGAGAGTGTGGGATTGGTCCCAGGAAGCAGTTTTTGATTTGATTAGTATTGAGGGATGTTTATTGTGTGTTGTGACTAGGTTGTTGGTGAGGCTCGTGCTAGAGGACCGTGCTCGCGGCTTTAGTGCATCAGGAGGCTCGGAATACAGGTAAGAAAACTATAACACCCGTAGGATGGGGCGTGGGCCCATAGTATGATTGCGGGGCACGGCCCTATATTTCATGTTGCATGATGAGATGATTGCCGGGCATGGCCCTATATTGCATCACATGTTAGGGTGCAGATTTAAATAAATTGGCATATGTTTGAATGTTGCTTGATTTATGCTATATATGTTTGTAATGAAATGAACGGCAAGGGCCAAGTACGGCGTAGGCCGGGTACGACAGCGGAGCCGGAAGTAACACTTAGCACATGGGATGCTTATAGTCAGGGCAGGGCCCGGGGGATACATGTGGTATCCCTACGGTGAGGACCGAAACCCCAGGCTTTGGTAAGGCTTCTGGGGCGGCATGGCCGTGTTTGCTTAGTCTAATGGTTGACTTATATATATGTGGATTATCTGTTATGATAAATTGTATAAATGCATATGTTATGTTCTGCATGAGTTTTCTTGCTGGGCTTCGACTCACAGGTGCTCTATGTTGCAGGTAAGGGCAATGACTGAGTCAACCAACCATGATTACGGAGAGCGTGACGCGACGCGTACATGTTTGGCCTGCCCGACTGCTTTGGTTGGGGGTTTATTTTAGAACTGATCAACTGTAAACTTATCTCAAGATGTAAATAGCTTTCAAACTTTATTTTGGGATCCCAAATGTTTATTACTTGAAGTATTTATTGAAACAACGCATTTTTAAAGATTACAGCCTTAACTTTTAATTAGTCACACTTTCGTTTCAAAACCTCGGTTAGCGAGTTAATTGCACTATTTTGTCTTAAAACTCACTTAGTAACGGCTGTAAGGAAGTAGGGCGTTACATTGGGTGTCCTCCTTGTTAGTTTAGATGATCATGCAGGTCAGAATGTGGGTCGGACCGAAGGCTTTATGCAGAGTTGAAATGATTCCTCGAGTCGCTTTCATGCCTGCCTCCATGCTGACTCTCTATCCAGTAGCTTCCACTCGCGAAGCTTACGACTGGTGGTTGGGATCAAGGAACTGGATTATTAGCACATGACCATGGGATATAAACATCTTCTGAGGGGAGAGGATTTCTCTTGCTATTCACTCAAACTGAAGTATTCCCTTGAAGGCGAGATGGCGTTGGATGTCGAATCGGTGATGGATGATGCCTTATAGGGCTGTGCAGAAATTTTTACAACCCACCCAACCCGAATAATCCGCCCAAACCAACCCGAAAAAACCGCCAAAAAATGCAACCCTAATAAACCGACCAAAATTTAAATCGCCCAATTGTTTCATTGGGCGGGTTGAAAATATAACCCAACCCGCCCAATTAAGCATTATATATATATTTAATTAAATTTATATTTAAAAAAAATAAAACCCTACTGAACCATATTATTAACTTTGTCTCTGTCTACCTCTTTTCTTTTCTTTTTTTCCCGTTTCTTTTCTTTCCTCTGGTGCCGTCGCAGAGCTCCATCTCTTTCTCTCCTCTCTCTCTCGACTTTCTCTCAACATTGCAGAGCCTCCCTCCGGCGTTCCTTCTGTTCTTCAGTTCAAGCCTCCGGCGTGACGGCGTGACAGCATTCCTTCTCTTCAGTTCAAGCCTCGCTCCACGCAACAACATCAAATAGGTATTAAGAGTGAGGTTATCTTAAACTTCCGTTGTATTCCACCCTTGATCTCAATTTGGAAAATCAGTTTTGGTTTTGTTATATTATATTATTTTACCTGTTTAGAATTTCCATAACTTGCTTTGCGGTGTATATATATATACACACAAATTTCTTGAATCAACTTTTTCGGATTCACTCAAATATCACAATTAATCCTGCTGTGTTGTTTTTATTATATAACTACACTTCTTTCTAAGCCCAAACACGAAGGGGTGTTAATAGAAACAAATAGAAACCATATACTAAACACAATACCCTTATAAAAAATATTACTCACTTGCAAAGTGATGGTTTGGCCTCTGGTGATGAGATGATCGACAGTCCATTTCAGAGCATATTGGCTGCTTTTGTCCTTGTCAATTGCCACTGCCACAATCTCTTCTTTCTTCTCTGTAACACCTCTTGTCATATTATGTATTAATTTCCAAAAGAGAGAAAATTAGCTTATATATAATATATATATATATATTCTTTTGTTAGTGAACAAGATATTTAGAAACCCAAAATATAATGATCAGAAAGAAAAAAGTCAGTTATATTCTGGGTTTCTTCTTGTTCTGGTTTTTTAGTTTTCAAATTAATATATATTGGTCAAGAGCAGCAATTATAAATATGAATTATGGTGTGTTAAGAGATAAAAACAGTCTCATTTTTCTCTCTAAGAGAGTTTGTTAGTAGTTGTTGTTATTATTGTTTTGGTAAAAATTAACAAAAGAAGAATTAAGAGATAAACAACTGAAACTAATCTCTTCCTAATCATCTGCTCTGCCTCTGAGATTTAATCCCACATTAGTAGAAGCCAGTTAATATTTACCTAATTATAAATTATAATAATAATTATTATTATGTTTTTTTTAATTTAATTTTCTCTTCTTTTTGATCCATAATTAGATAATTATATGATTTCAAACTCAATATCTTTACTGTGTAGAACCACACTTCACACACACACGGATGAATGTTGTTCATTCTTTTTCCTTTGTTGTTTTTGTCTTTTTGGCAGTACTTATTTGAGCAGTACTCAATATCTGATTTTTTTTATTGTTTGCATTTTTATTTGGTTTTCTCTTTTCATCTCACCTTGTGTTGTGTTATGTTTATCATATACATTTAGATTAGAATGTGTATGATATTTTTTTTTGCAGAAAATTACATATGGAAATTGAAGATGAAAATGTTGATGATTTGGTGAAAGAATGGATTAAATATGTAGAGACTGAAGAGGGGGCTGCTGAAATCGAACGACCACAAAAAAGGAAGAGGAAAGGGAAAAAACATCAACTATTTGGGAACATTTTACTATGGTTAAGAAAAAAGTAAAAGGTAAAAATAATAAAGAGGAAAAAGAAGAGGATAGAGCAGAGTGCAACTATTGTGGAGCTGATTATGCAGCTGATAGTAAGTATTGTGGGACTAGTACATTGTGAAGTCATGTTGAGAAAAAGTGCAGGAAGTGTCCATTTATTGATTGGGTAGAGCAGAATAAGAAACAAACGATGATAAATCAATTTACAAAGAAGACTCCTGATTCTGAAGTTAACTCAAGTGAGACTACCACAATGAAGTTTAGTTAGAATAAAGTGAGAGAATTGATTAGCAAGTACTTCATTATTAATGAGCTTCCCTTTAGGCATAATGAAGGGAAAGGGTTTCGCTTGCTTGTTACTCATTTCTTTCCAAAATTTGACTTTCCTTCAAGATTTACAATTGCTCGTGATATCTACCAGTTGTTTTTGGAGGAAAAGAAAAAATTGAGAAATGAATTTGTCAATCATAGGTTGTCTTTAACTACTGATTGTTGGACTTCCATACAAAATATTAGTTACACGTGCCTAACTGCTGATTGGATTGATGACAATTGGAAGATGCAAAAAAGGATTATTAGTTTCATTCAGGTTCCTAGCCATAAAGGTGACATGGTTGCAAAAGAACTGATCAGTTGCCTCAATCATTGGGGGATTACTCAACTTTTCTCTATCACTGTTGACAATGCCTCTTCAAATGATGTAGCTTTGAGAAAAGTCAAGGAATATTTGTCTGAAAAACCAAATGCTTTAGTTTTGGGTTGAGAGATGTTTCATATGCGGTGTTATGCACATATTCTGAACTTGGTTGTTAGTGATGGTTTAAAAGAAATGAGTTATGCCATTTCTAGCATAAGGAATGCAGTTAGGTATGTGAGATCTTCACCAGCTAGGTTGAAGAGGTTCAAAGAAGCATGTAAAGATGTAAATGTTGAATCGAAAGCTTTATTATGTTTAGATGTGGTGACAAGGTGGAACTCCACCTACATGATGCTAGAGGCTGCATTGAAGTTTAAGAAAGCTTTTAGGAATTTGGAAGGGATGCAAATTACACAAAGTATTTTGAAGAAGAAAGAGTAAATGGAGAAAAAGTTGATGGCCCACAAGACAATACTGATTGGACTAATGCAGAAGTATTTGTTAAGTTTCTCAAGGCATTTTATGAACTTACATTGAAGTTCAGTGGGGCATTGTATGTCACATCAAACCTTTTCTTCTAAGAGATTCTTGAAGTTCAAGTTGAGCTGAATGATATGAAGAGTAGTATAGATGAGTTGATGAGTAAAATGGCAGGGAGCATGCAGTTGAAGTTTGACAAGTATTGGGGCAATGTTGAGAAGATTAATTTGTTGCAATATATTGCCTCTATTTTGGATCCAAGATTCAAATTGGATGTTGTTCATAACGGTTTCAGGTATCTCTATGATCCCATTCTAGCTGAAAAAATGATAAAGAAAGTTGAGAATATGATGACTACCTTGTATGCATTTTATAAGGGCACTGTTATGACACCTAGTTCCTCTAATGATCAACAAGCAAGTCAAAGTGTCACTTCCAATGCAAGTGGAAGTTCTAGTAGCTTGTCATTTCTTATTAAGCGAAGGTTTATTTCGAGTGAAGTAACCAGCAATGATTTGGATGATTATTATGCAGATTGAAAGGAAAAGTTAGTTGAGGATACTAATTTTGACATTCTAGATTGGTGGCAAAGGAATGGAAACAAGTATCCTATTGTCTCTCATATTGCAAGAGATGTTCTGGCTGTTCAAATGTCTACTGTTGCCTCTGAATCAACTTTTTCAACTGGAGGACGGATTCTCGATCCATTTAGAAGCTCTTTGTCTCCAAAGATGGTCGAGGCTTTAATTTGCTCAAAGAATTGGTTGACTTGTGAATATGATGCTCCTATTGTGTTGAGACAATACATGGACGAAATCGAAGGTTTGGTGACATCCGAGCAAGTTGAGTCAGGTATGTTAATGTTATATTTATCGTTTTGCTTAGTTCTTATTCTTAACTAAATTTAATAAATATTAGTTTCTAATATGTTTTAATTTTATTTTTATATTAGAGGAATCGTGTATTATAAACATAGGAACTGAGACTACTACCGCTACTCCTAGTACTTTATGAGCCCTTTGATGGAGGAATCATGAGATGATTATTGGATACTTGGATTGGTATTATCTTTTTATATTTGTATTTGAACTTTGAAGTTTTAACGTGGTTGTATGATTTGTGATGTTTCATGGTTGGACTATTTTTTTTTTTGAATTTTGGACTAAGTGTGTAATGTTTTACGGTGGTTGATTTAATTGTATTTGGACTTTGGTTTGTAATTGGACTTTGGACTATATTAATTTTCTTTTTCATTTTAATGATATATGTTTGTTACTTTGTTTAATGCTTTTAATGTTGATGCAATTATTAATATATTGCCAATTAATATATAAGAATTTTTTTCAAATAAATATATAAATTAACTAAGTTTTGTTTTATTTTTTTACTATAAATTTAAAATATTGTTTTAAGTTTAAAAAGATAAACTTCACACAATTAGTATTAGTATTTAAAAGAAAAAAATTACAAAAAATAAAAAATAAAAAAATTCGGTTTGGGCGGTCCCGACCAACCCGCCCAACTCGCCCCAAAAAATCCCATTTCGGTTTGGGCGGGTTAACCCGACCAACCCGCCCAAATTATTGGACGGGTTAAAAAAAAATTTCTTAATTGGGCAAGTTACGGGTCATTTTTGCTAACCCGATTATGACATTGGACAGGTAAAAATGCCTTGTAACCCGACCAACCCGCCCAATGCTTACCCCTAATGCCTTATCGATGAAGCTATCCTTGTTTCATCGGGATGCACTAGATTACCTTGTCCTTGGTCTACTGCAATTTCTCAAGTTGGAGGCAGTGCAGATTTATTTCTCCTTGCCAGAGTTATTGGCCAAGGCACAGATGGATTTGCTGGGACATCTCTTCTCCTTGAGCTAGCTTATGCTAACCCTGTCTGGCCAGGTTGATTCCTGGGAGCGTGAGTTGAATTATTATTCCTGTGAAGATTGGCAGGTAGAGCATTACACATAGTCCATATAGAAGGTACGGAACACTGGGTCGCAGTTCGGAAGGAACATATGGCATTAGGTCGATGATTCCTGTGGGTATTGGTGGGTTGAGTATTTCGCGAAGTCCCTTCAGAAGGTACGGAACTTGGATTTACAGTTCTAACAGAGTGACTAATATTGCGTCGATTATTCCTTTGGCATCTATGGGACCAATGTTGCCTCCTTCTTACATTAGCATTGGTTGCAGGGGAGGTAATCGAGCCAAAATCTCCTCAATCTTCTTGTTAGCCTTGGCAAGATAGTTCCTTAACTGGACATTTTCCATCTCGATGGCTACCAGGTACCCAGGATGGGGATTTTGTTGGCATGAGGCTGAGCTCCCAGCATCGTCTTACTCCACATGTTGTTTTCCAAGATGCGTTGTGCGGATATGCCTTCTCTAGTTGGGATGGCCACATGGTGAGCCTCCTGATCATCAGGTTGCTCTGTCTCGTTGTTGCGTATAGATCCAGTGACCACCATAGTGTTTTGCATGCAGAAAATCAATCTCTTTAACAGCCCATTCCCCTTGTATTTATAGGAGATTCTCATGGAAAGTTTTGGGTAACCATACATTAATATGGTAATTGACCATTTTGGATAACTTCCCATTTACATAAATATATGATTGCCTATTAAATTGATATCTATTCTATTGGGTAAAAAATGCATAGTAAAATCCTTTATGAGGCGTATGAAGAATATGCGAGACTTTTGGGATCCTTTGTTGTGCATGAGGAGTAGGCTTCCGCAAGCTAAACCCTTCCTTCGAGTTGGATGTCGTAGGATTAATCTAAACTAGCACGAGTCATGTTCAGAGCGTCAGGAAGGCGATCCGGGTGACACGTATCTCAAACTAAGTTGTTGGCGCAAGAAGCGATCGAGAGACTATCTGGTTGTCGGAAGCTGTCAAGTTTGACTCGAGCTACTCATTCAAAGTCAGTGTCTTACATTCTTCATACGCGTGGGTGCTAGCTTTACCCCATGCTGAGTAGTTCAGCTCGTATTTTGGAGTACAACACTTGGCCTTACAAGAGAGGAGTGCGGAACAAGCGTCTCGCAAGATGGGCAAGGGGAGCAAGCGCCTCTTGAGGTGGGCGCGCGAGACAGGCATCTCGCGAGATGGGCTCGTAGACCAGGTGCCTCACGAGATGGGCGTACAAGACAGGCACCTCACGAGATGGGGGCACGGAGATGGTGCTTTGTGAGATGGGCATGCAGGAGTTGTTCCTCACAAGAGATGCATGCGTGGCAGGCGCCTCGCGAGAGGTATGCGCAAGGCACCTGAAGAGAGGGATGCGCGAGGCAGGCGCCTCACCAAAGGGGCGTGCAGAAGAAGAACTACAAGGCCTCACGGCATGGCCTCACACCAAGGCCTCGCGACACGCCTGGTATCTCGCGGCATCACCCTTCAGGGCCTCACGACATGGAAGTATTTCCTAGACTATGTTCTTGTGAGACCGATAGGCATAAACTCAATGGAATGACTAAGTGACCCTCAGCCATTTATTTCAACAATGGATAGTGATATTTTTCCTTGGTGGATTTTCAGCATCAACAAAGGCCTTGGGGTCGAGATACGAAAGAGGCTCACTTTGTGTAGACACAAAGACCCTTGTGAAACATGGTGTCGCGTGATTATCTAGGAGCTTTGGACATGAGTTGTGATCTTTCATTGGTGTGAAATTTTGGCATCCACACCATTATATGTATTAAGCCCCATCAGAATTCACATCACTTAAAAATATCATTTTTAAATATATATTTATATAAAAGTTAATGATTAGTTAATAACATATCATAACAGAATAAATATATACATATTTATTTTTGGAAATTGCATTTGAAATTTATAGTACTAGCAAGTTGTTGACACGATTTTTCGA
The DNA here is from genome assembly GCF_963169125.1 of Humulus lupulus. Classification (NCBI taxonomy): domain Eukaryota; kingdom Viridiplantae; phylum Streptophyta; class Magnoliopsida; order Rosales; family Cannabaceae; genus Humulus; species Humulus lupulus. Next base: position 147,518,889 of record NC_084802.1, on the reverse strand, counting down.
TAGCAGTGGATTAAGAAATTTGATAATAGAGATATTAGGCTTTCCTACAAAACTGTGAATAGACAAATGAACAATATCATAAACACTTATACTTTACCGTGCTTCGGTGGTTAAAATCCACCTAGTCCACGAGGCAATGTTAATAATCTTGTTAAGGCTCTGGGTGAGATTGTTTCTTACAATTTCAATAGAGATTTTGTCTATCAAGAAGCAACTGCATTTTCTATCCATTCCCTTGATATTTATAAAGGATTTTTCTGGACAGCTTTGGGTAACCACGTACATAAATATGGTATATAATAAATCGGAATAATCTCCCATTTACATAGGGATATGTTTGCCTATGGACTTTACATCTGTTATCTCGGGTAATAAATGTGTAATGAAATTTGGGCAATAATGAGTGTATAAGGAAACTCTGTGTCTTTTGCGATCCCTCACTATGTTTCATGATCAAGCCACCATGAGTTGAACACTTCCTTTGAGCTGGATGTCAAAGAGCTAACCTAACCTAACATGTGCCAAGTTTAGTCTAGAAGGCGATCTAGCCATCAGGCATCTCGAACTAGGTTGTTGGCGCATGAGGCAATCTGGACAACATCTGGTTAACGTACTGTCGAGTTTGACTCATGCTGCTCACACCAGAGTTAGTTACATGTTCTACATGTACACTTTATCCATGCGCTTATCTGCTAGTTGTGCATTGTGCTGAGTGATTCAGTTCGTATTTATTTTGGGGTACAACATTTGCCCCCAAAGCTCCTAATCGTGCATGATGTCACCTCTGACACGCACAATAGGGTCTTTTAGGCTTCTGTTATGTGAAATCATGCTCACCCAGTACTCGAGTGCTAAACACGTGTCAGCCTATAATAGGTGCATGTTCGGGTTTCAAGTATTGTGACAATTGTCCTGTCAACTTTTTGCCACCATAGAGATTTAATCAAGTGGCCCAGATTGGTTCTTGAAGTTTACGTATAAATAGGAGAAACAGACCTGAACTTCACAACCTTTGTATTCAAAAAATTTCTCTTTCCTTCTTAGAGCAGATTCAGAAACCTTTGGCATTCTCTCATTCTCCTGAAGCTTTCAGGTTACTATCTTTGGAGCTGTCATCACTTCCCTTTATCGAACATCTACTCTGTAAGTATTTCTATATCTGGTTTAAATTTCCCATCTTATTTTTCAATAAGTAATACGAAACTTTCTGTTATAGTTTCTTACCTTGGGCATGTTCAAGTTTAATAGGGGTTTTTGTTAGGCCAAAACAATAGTACTAGGTCTAATTAGAAATTATATGTGCATAGAAAATGGGTAATCTTCTTGGTTTTGAAATAGGATCGTCTATGTATGTGTAGAAATTTGACGATTTTTAGGTTCATTTCTAGGTAGCTTAAGCGTTACGATTCCCCAAGTGGTTTTGTATTTAATCGCATTCAAAAAAAGTATTTGGTCTAACACGCGAATCCTGAAGTATCAAGGGATTTCATGAGTTTACAGTGTGTGGTTACTGAATGCTCATGGATACACATGTTGTTGCTAGGAGATATCTTAGGTTATGTGTTTCTTAGTTCAAGTAAATCAAATTCAAACCTTGGGGTCATCGTACCTTTCTCACCTCTAATAGGCCGCTTTATCGCCAACCGAGCTAGATTATGGCCCTTAAGAAGAAATTAGTTACAAGCTCCTCCTCCTAAAGCAAGAGTAAGGGCAAGCAGATTGGCTCTGAGACCCTTATTCCCCACTTTTGCCCGGTAGTGGATAAGGGCATCGTTGTTGACCCGAACGCCTTTGTTGATGCAGAGCGCACTGAATCTTGGATAAGGACTTAGTGCAAGGTAAATAAAATTTTTCTAAGACAAGGGATCGAATTGGGGTTTGAGGGCCTTCTTGCCCGAACTCCATTGGAAGGAGAGCGGAGCTGCACTCTACTTCAGGATGACTTCTTGACTTGGAGTGACAAGCTTCTAAAGGCAGATGCCTTTCTCCCTTTGGACCATTATTTCATGGGTTTTCTGAACAAAATTGAACTGGCGCCATTCCAACTTCCCCCTAATTCACATCGGCTCTTGGTTGGGCTGAAATATTTATATTTGAAGCACGAGTGGGAGGTCCCCACCCTGCTGACACCATGTATTTCTTCTATCTCAAAGGCAACCACAAATATAAGGGGTGAGGTGATGACTTCTACTACCTCACCAGATTCCCCAGTACGGCCTCCGTCATTGACCTCCCTAGCCTCCCAAATTACTACAAGGATCAATTCTTCATGTCAAACGTGTTTAAGAATTGGACCCATCGATATTTCAACCATCCTCGTAAGTTTCTTTGCTCTTTGAATTTTTACTTGAATTCATTTTTCATCAAGTTTGAACATATTCTTATTGAGTTGTTACTTTGTGCAGCTATATATAATAGAACGGGGCATTCAAAGACCCTTGGTGGTCAATATGAGACGATGCCTCGTATTCCAGCTAATGAGAAGGAGTTCTGGATGGTAGTTAATGATGCTACCATGGTGGCCTACAAACTAATCCCAAAAGATCAAACACTGGCCATCAAACCTCGAGGTCCTCCTCCCGAGCTCCCTCCTCCTCAAGAAGTCATCCCTGCCATTGAAGACACTAAAGAGGAAGAAGAGATCACGCAGCTAGTGTGCAAAAGAAAGGTCCCTAAAGATGAACAACATCCTAACCAAGACTGAGCTGAATCAGGGGCAGCAGCCGGCACTTCCAGCCAAGCTAACCCATATAGAGAATTAAACCGAGCCACTTCCAATTTTAGGCTAGTTCGATTCAACCCACGTCAGCTCGTGAGTTGACATTCGGTTAATCAAAACCTGAACGTAACCCTCCTCCAATGTATGGATCACTTGATTGTACGCTACGACCATAGCTATCCCTAGTGTACCATAGTGCTAGATAACACCCTTCACTTTAGATAACCATTTTTTAGGAGTACGGTACAAATCTTTTGTACTGGCCTTTCCTCCATCAGGGTGTTTTTTCACCAGGTATTAAGCAATCCACGCATGAATATAGTTTGGATGAAGAGCCTGAACCCAATAGGACCCAAAACATAATAATATATTAGAGTCCTCCCCCCCTCTTCTGATAGTTCGAGAGCTAGAGGTTTTACCCAATCCGGTTTGTAACCCAGAGTCGACCATAGTAGTTTCCTCCTCTAGCTTGGATGCTAGGGTTCTTGCTATATTATTTTCCTTGTATTACCCTAACAAATCATTTCTTGGATCTGAATTTTTAGCTCGTCCTTTTGTAGGGGAGGACATGGACCTAAAGGGCCCCTTCAAATTAGATGGGGCCAGAACTGGGCCTGTATTCAAGAAAGCAAGAATATCAAAGAATTGTGCCCCTAGATCCCAAGGTGCCACCAAATCTCCTATAAAGGAAAACGGTACTAGCTCTGCTCAGAAACAACAACAGCAAACACAACCACCAGCTCCGGTAACTACAGTTACCATTCATGAGGGTCCTCCTCCCCGTCCTCATGATGAACCTGTTCCGGTTCCCCAACTTATTCAGGGCAAAGCCCCAGCTCTGGATCTCCCAGTCAAGGCACTCAAGGTTAAAAGGATTCCAAAAGTGCTTTGAATACCCCTCCATGATGTGGTGAACCACATGGTGGGTCATGCCAACCAAGCGAACGTCAAGGACTTGAGGGCCATAGAGGAGCGTTCCCCAGGGGATGTCCTGGAGTCAGCCTTGGGAATGAAACTGACTGTGAGTTACCTTCTTTCCTCCTATAGTATTTCCCTATTTTTTTTTTACTTTAGCAAGCAAATCATGTCATGTGCCTTTCTTTTTTAGTTTGCTTCAGCTCAAATCTGTGGCATCGCTCAGTTCTAAGCTCAAAGAGAGAGCTCAAGGCCGACCTGGCAGCATCCCAGGAGAACGAGCGAATAGCCAATGACCAAGTTGTTAAGATGAGCCAGTGACGAGATCATCTGCAGGTCGAGGTTGATAGCCTCAACAAGAAACTTGAAGAGGCCGATGTGCTAAAAGGTCGAGGCCAAAGCCAAGGAAGTTGCCAAGAAGGCGGGGCAGGATGCTAAACATAAGAAGCCGGATGTTGAAGAAGCCATGAATGCCCTGGAGGAGATGCTTTATCGATGTTTGGCATGCATCCAGAAAAGGGATTTCTCCTTTCTAGATGTGGAGTTTGGGGACGTTATCTTGCCATGTTCTAGAGCCGACTCTCGCAAGAGCCCTTCAAGACTGTAGATGCTTCAAGAATGGCTGAGGGGGATGGCGATGAGGTGTCATCACATGGGCAAGTTACCAGAGCTCAATGATATTTTAGGGCACCTTCATTTCAATTTTTTTTCTTATTTCAAATTTTTTATATCCCTTGTAACTATGCTTTCAAAAGCTAAAACAATCGCCTTAAGGCTTAGTTCAAGGTTATTTCTCCTCGGGATATTCATATACTTGTTTTAGTATATTTTCGTTACCTTATGATCTATTTTTGTTCCCCTTAATCTATTGTATTGCTATGAATATGAATTTCGAATTCTTGCCCTCACAAAAATAGGGGTTATCTCTAGATCGAGGTAGGTTTTTGATGGCTTAACCAATCAATTATGGCCGATATCTTTGTTATACCCAGGAATTTTCCCACTTAATAGCATTATACTTGTTAGGAATCAGGTCTCGAGCGTGGTAGTGTCCAGGATTTTGTCTGCTTAACAACATTATACCTATTAGCAATCAGGTCTCAGACCTGGTTATGTCCATGAGTTTTTCTGCTTAACAACATTATCCATGTTATGAATGAGGTCTCAGACCTTGTTATGTCTAGGATTTTGTCTGCTTAACAACATTATACATGTTAGGAATCAGGTCTCGGACCTGGTTTTATCCAAGAGTTCATATTTGAAATTTCTTTAAAAATTTAATCTAGCTATAAAAAGTCATTGAACATTCAATTTTCCAAATTGTAAGTTTAAAAATTTATATTTAATCACACTAAATATTATTAAACTCATCGAGGGTGAGGGTTATATGCCCACCAAGCGATCAGAATTTATGAATATTCTAAGTCGCTTTTACAAAATAAGTACATGATACATTGCGAGAATAAGATAAACACGAAGCCATCCCGTGTCATTTAAATATAATAGCTTTTATAAACAACCCTTAAATAGAAAGATACTAAAAACATCAAAAACTATCAAAACTGTCTTATTACTGATAATATTTTTTTAGATGTAGAGCATTTCAGGTCCATGGCACCAACTCTCCACTTAGCGGAGCTAGTTTGAATGTTCCTTCACTTAAAATCTCCAAGATTTGGTATGGTCCTTCACAATTCAGCCCCAATACACCATCTTTAGGATCCTTACTCGCCAAAAACACTCTTCGAAGCACCAAGTCACCCAGCTCGAGTCTACGTCCTTTTACCTTTGAGTTAAAGTAATGAGTAATTCTCTGGTTATAATGGGCGAGCTGTAATTGTGACTCTTCAGCTTTTCTTCGATTAGATCCAGGGATGTGTTGAGCAATTCGTGGTTTCGATTTTTTTCGAAGGTTTTTTGTCTATGTGTCATCATTAGCACTTCAATGGGGAACATAGCCTCACTTCGAAAGGTTAAAGAGAAAGGAGTGTGCCCCATGGAAGTCCCATAGGCCCAAAGTACTTATGGCAGTTGCTTGCGCCATAATCCCTTGGCTTCATCTAGTCGCTTTTTTAAGCTCACCTTTATGGTTTTATTTACGACCTTCATGTATCTCTTTTAGGATGGTATGTGCTTGTTCGGGTAGAACACACCGCAAGAGGGGTAAAGAATGCCCTCGTTGGTATAGAATTCCCTCAACCATAACATACTGTGGGACTTGATATAACAATTTTCTTGTGTCATTTTGGTCTTCTGGTAGTTTACCGGTTGTGAGGTATTCCACTATGGTTGTTATCCAGGTGAATTTTCTGTTAGTCACTCTGACCTCAACCAGTTCTTTCATTATCCTTGGTTGTTCTAAGAAATCCATTGGGACTACGTTTAGTGTATCTGCCTCTTTGGTGGTGGCAAGTCGAGCTAAAGCATTAGCGTTGGAGTTCTACTCGTGGGGTACATGCTCAATGGAGCAGAACTCAAACTTAGACAACTCATCTTTAACCTTAGCAAGACAAGCAACCATTTTGATACCTCAAGTTTGATACTCCCCTAATATTTGATTAGCCATGGAACGCCCTTGATAACCAAGACCATTACACTGTATGTTTAAAATAGTGTAAGACTTGCTAATCAAATCATTTGAATAAATATGTGATCCTAAAGTCATAATCAAGTTAGGGTTAAAACATTTTGGTCATAAACGGACAATTTTCATTAAAATAAATATTTAGCACATGGGATCCCAAAAACAGGGTTTAAAGGACAAATTTACAAACTTCCAAAACAGTTATATACAATCAAAGGCCACTCTAATGGAAAAATACACGTTTTAGGTCTCTGTCCTTGTGCCGTCCCTCGACCGTGGCGGACGAGCAGCTGACAATGTACACCTCGACCCCAAAGCTCTCGAACTCATGGTTGATCCGTCTTACCCTTGCCTTTAACTGCACCACGTAGCACCCGTGAGCTGAGACCCAGCAAGAAAACCATAATAGCATAACATAATCAATAATGATAATCAAATAATTCACAAGACAAGTAATCAGATATTCAATGAGCCATAGCATCAAGCTAACAACAATAACCATTTATATTCAAATTTTATCTCAATCAATACACAAAACTCAGGGTCGATGCCCTTAGGCTGTACCCTCTATTTAACCCACTGACTTCGGCTCGCTTAGGTGGAGTCCAATGTTTATCTGGCTGACCCCAGCTCATAGTGGCTGAGCCGCATCCTGTGCCCAAATTATCAGCCTCAGCTCTCTTAGTCCGTTTATTTTATGCTCACATGGCACATCACAAACATACAACATTTGTATTCAAATATAGGGAATCTCAGTCCCAACACAGCCACACATGGGTGTAGTTTTCTTACCTTTAATTCAAAACGGAGAAAAATGAAATTGTTCTGAGAACGATCCTCAGCCCCGAGCATTGGCGATAAATCTAGTCACTGTATCCAATGGGTAATTGTTAACTTCCAATCCAAATAAACACTTAGAAGACTAAAACTATCCTCGGAGACCTCAAATTCTACTAAACCGGTTAGTAGAAATTTTCCCGAGCACCTAGGTTCGAACCCCCCTGAGCCTTACCAATTCTAGAAACAATTCTAAGGCTAAAATCCCCACGCGGGTCACGACTTGGCTTAGTGGGTTGTGACTTGCCCCCAAGTCAGAGAGAAATTACCTAAGCCAAAGGGGAGGTGGGCCACGACTTGGCCTAGTGGGTCGCGGTGCGCTCCCAAATCAGAGAGCAACCCAGGCCAAAATGGCCACACGCATCGTGGCGCCCCAGGGCTGGGTTGCGACACGCCCCCTTCAAGCCCAGAAAATCTGGATTTTTCACATGCTTCTCCTAGCCAAGAACCTCAAGACCTTAACCCTGAATTTTACCTAAACAAACCTCTCGAATTTAACATCAAGCTAGTTACGAATTGAAGACCTTAATTCACCTGTTTAAACATAAAACTACCACAATACAGACTGAAGTTTCTATCCCAAATCAGTGACAATTCATCATTGAATTACTCAACTTAAATCCCATTCTAATAAACTAGATTCTTTAGCAAAATCCAGGTTATGAACTTACCACTATTATGGTTGAATTCCAACAAGTTCTAGATAAAAATTCCAGCTTGAGTCCCCCCTAAGCTTACTGCCCCTTTTTCTCCTTCCTTAACTTCAGAGCAAATTGAGAGAGAGTGAGAGAGGGAGTAAACTGTGAAAGAGAGAGATGAGAGTGTTTGAGAGTTCTACTTCTTTCTGCCTTAGCCCTAGGTGATTCCTAAGTATATCCTTTTGTTTCTAGGCAAAAGACCTTATTGCCCTTCTAAATCAACTAGCCATCAAGTTGTCCCTAGGGGTAAAATGGTCCATTCCCTCCAGTTCCCGCTAATTCCTCAAATGTTCCTAATATTTACCCATTAATCCCGTCATCCAATTAATAACCAATTATTTATTCAATATCTAATAATTCCTCAATTATTCTCTAAATTCCCAAAAATATCCCTAGGCCCCTCCCGAGCCAGGTATTAATCCCCACTGTGACTATTTTGCTAATCCACTCACTAGGACAATCTTCAGCCATACGCTGCAAATATATTTACATAATAATGTGGTCTCAATGATTCATCACGTATAATCACATCTATGCCCTCAACGGGCTTAAATTACAAATATGCCCTTATAAACTATAAAAGGCCCACATGCATATCTAATACTCACAAACATTCATGTCACATAGTTATATAATCATATAAATCATGCATGCCACACAATCATGCATCTAAACATTTAAATCTCACATATACCAATTATGCCCTCTTGGCACGCTAATCAAGGCCCTTAAGCCTTATTAGTGATTTTGGGTTGTTACAAGCCACGAGCTGGGAATCACTATAACATTGGATCGCCATTTCTTTAAGTTCTTTTTCCACCTATATTCCTGCCAATAGATCTTCGTAGTTTTTTTCATTGTTAAATTCCTTGAACCCGAACCTTAGGGATGTATGGAATCGATATCCCCAGGTGAGATCAGAATTATCCCAACTCCAGATATGTTCTCGTTAGATGATCCATCAACAAAGAGGTTCCAAAACTCCTGAATTGGTTTTGTCATTGGCTTGTCCTGAAAACCCGTACATTTGGCCACAAAGTCACGAGCATTTAACACTCGATGTTTGTGCATGGAATGTACAATATCTTAAACTGACTAAGTTCGATGTCTCACTTAAGCAAATGTCTTGATGTTTCAGGCTTTTGCAAGATCTGTCTTAATGGTTGATCAGTCCAGACGTTGATGGTGTGGGATTGGAAATACAGCTTGAGTTTTCTCAAGGCCAAGATCAAGCAGAACATGTGTTTTTCTATTAGAGGATATAGGGATTTCGCTCCCAGAAGTCTTTTACCCACGTAGTACACTTGTTTCTGCGCTCGATTATCCTCTTAAAGTAATAAGGCGTTGATAGCATTTTCTATCACAGCTAAGTATAAGAGAAAATATTCACCAACTATTAGTTTTGAAAATATGGGGGGGTTTGGCCAGGTGAGTTTTCAGATCATAAAGTGCCTTCTCTCATTCTTCGGTCCACTCAAACTTTTGTTTCCTCTGAGCAAGTTGTAAAATGGGAGACACTTGTCAGTTGATTTTTAAACGAAACGGTTTAGGGCCGCTACTCTCCCTATTAGGCTCTGTAATTCTTTACACAACCTGGGCGAGTGCATTTCTAACAATGACCTAATCTTCTTTAGGTTCACCTCTATTCCCCTTTTGTTGAAAATGAAGCCCATAAATTTTCCCGACAAAACCCCAAAGGTGCACTTCTAGGGATTTAGCTTCATGTCATATTTCCTTAGCATGCCAAAAAATTGTTCCTAGTCGGATACATGGTTATTGACAGTCACTGACTTAACGAGCATATCATTGACATACACTTACAGTCGTTGGTACGTTGCCCCAGCATTCTTCAGCCATAACCTTGTAGCAATATACGCTATGCTCAGTCATGAAGCTAGTGAGCTCTTGGACTGCAGGGTCCATCACGATCTAGTTATATCCAGAATATGCGTCTATGAAAGACATGAGCTCGTGACTGATTGTTGGGTCTACCAAATGATCGATTAGAGGTAGTGGAAAACAATCCTTAGGAAAGGCCATATTGAGGTCGGAGAAGTCAATGCAAGTTCTCCATTTCCCATTGGGTTTTGGGACCAAAACACGGTTAGCAACCCAGGTAGGATATTTTGCTTCCTCGATGAATCAACACTTAAGTAGGTGAGCAACTTCTTCTTCTAAAAGTTCTGATCGCTCTTTCCCCCAAAAGGCTTTGTTTTTGTGCCTTTCTAAGTACATTCCTTTCCAAATTTAGAGTATGGATGATTACATTTGATTTGATTCTCACCATATCTTCATGTGACTAGGAGAAGACGTCTAGGTTATTTCTCAAAAACTCGACCAGCTCCTTCCTTTTAGTTCCAAGATTTTTTCCAACTTTTACTACCCTTGAAGGTGCTTCTGGGTCCATGCTGATTTCCTCGAGCTCTTCCAATGATTGGATTTCAGAATTCTCTTCACCTAATCTTGGATCAATGTCATCTTTTTGTATGACCTCGTTACTTCCTTCTTGAGGCTTCTCCGCCATATGGGAAATTTTCATTACCCGAAGCTCCTCTCCTCCCTAAATAGTGACCATTGCTTGCTATCCAGGTTGTGATTTTCCCTTCATGGCAATGCTATAGCATTCTCTGGTAGCGAGCTAGTCTCCTCTCACAGTACATACATCGGAGGTTGAGGGGAACTTCATCGCTAGGCGTCGGATCAAGGTGATAGCCTCAAAAGTCATCAGCACGAGTTGTCACAAAATCGCAATGTATGCGGCTGGACAATCGTTTACAACAGAATCGAGTATTTTAGAAACAGTTCGCATATCATCCCCTAGCATAGATACAAGTCAGGTCATCCCTATTGCTGTCGTTCCTTCTCTTGAGAATCCTTATAGGGTCATTGAGGTTGCCTTGAGATCAGTTATGGACAATCCCATATTTTCTTGGGTGGACCTGAATAGCAAGTTTACCGAGTTCCATTCTCAACCAATATCCTCTGTACCCTTCGATTGGCGAGCAGAACAGTTAGCACCAATCGATCATTATGTGGGAACTGAACGTGCTAGTGTCCACTTCCGTGAAAATGATTGGTTATTTCTCCAACCGTTGTTGCTTTGGTAAACTTTGCTCCAGAATAAAGTCAGTACCGTTGTGGGTTTTTAGCTCCTATATGTATCTTTTTTGGGCTCCATTACTTGTGCTAGCCAAATTGGGTCCTCTGGCAATAGTTGTTACATCCCCTCCTACTATTGGAGGGGAAGACTTGGTTCCTCTGGTCTGTCTGAGCCCGAGGTTGGGTAATTGGGAAGTACTCAATTTCAGGCATTACTCTGTTGGTTGTCCAGCTTGGATGAGTGTTTCGATCTTGCCTTTTAGTTGTCGACAATCATCAGTATTATGGCCAAAGTCGTTGTGATATTGGCAGAACTTAGCAGGGTCTCTCGCCAAGAAAATATGCTCTTGTGTATCAGTAAGGTTGGTATAGGTGGTGTAGATGGGCTTGAACTTTTCTCCGAGCCTGTTCTTTTTGGATCCATTCTGGTTGCCCTCACTAGTCCCCTTTTGCTTATTGTTCCTCGCCTTGTTATTTTGGGTAATAGGTTGAACCGTAGCTACAACATCTGCCACCGCTCCAGCAGGTTGAACATGGGTCTGGCTGGTTCTTGTAACAACAGATCGCGCCTCCTTCAGATTTATCCATTCTCGAGCCCAAGCTAGGAATTCATCTACACTCTTTAATCCTTTTTACTGGAGTTCTTGCGTATTTTCCATGACCTTGGAGCTATCATCAACATCCCTAGCTTGTGCTCCTGCTTTGGTGAACATGTTTAGATATGCTTTCAAGGACTCACCAGGTTGTTGTTTTATGCTAGCCAGCAAATCAACCTCAATGCGAGTTTCCTTCGAAGCTCAAAACTATCTCTTAAATTCGGAAGACAATTTCTTCCACGAGGAGATTGAATGTCTTTTGTACTTGTTGAAACCCAATCTTTCGAGTCTGGTCAGAGTTGTGTGGGAACAAGATTCATCTTAAGTCGAACCTGACATTGTGGGCCATCATTAATGTATTGATCATCTCGAGATGGTTGAATGGGTCAATGTTTCAATCATATGTGGGCATGGTCGGCATCCTAAAGCCAATAGGATACAAAGCTGTAGCATCCCAAATTTACTAATAAGGCTTAGGGCCTTGATTATTGTGCCTAGAGGACAATAAGTGATTTATTATTATTATATGTGAATTTGATGAGTATGTGATTAGAAATGTATGTTTAGGAGAATTAAATATGCATGTGGGCCCCGTCTGGTTATTAGGGGCATGTTTGTAATTTTAGCCCGGTGAGAGCATAAATGTGATAAATGTGGTAAATGTGATTTACTTGTGATATATCTGTGTAGTGCGGTCCAAGACAGTCATTGGGAGCTATCATCCAGAAAGTGACAACGGGGTCGAAAATCTGACTCGGGACGAGTCGAGGGGTAATTCAGGTATTAGATGTTTTATGGGCTTATCAGGTTATGGAAACAAATATTTGGAGATATATTTGAGGTTAGAATGTTTAAGAAGGAATATTGGGGATAATTATCCTTAAGCACTAATTTATTCCAGCTAATTTTCGTAATACACTGTTGGCAAAAAATCGCGTCAACAATTTGGTGCTTTCATTGAGAGTTGTAAATTAGTGCCATTGAAAAAGATTCAGGAGAAAGCTCATCATGGTGGTCACTCATTCAAGGCATGGTAACGAAACAGATCAGCATGGTGGGCAGGAGGCTCACCATACCGCTATTTTCGACGAGCAAAACCCGGAGATAAAGCAGCGGTCAAGAAAGCAACCGATGGGCCACGACAACACCTGAAGTTTAGCACCTCTACCGCTGAATCCGAACCCAGATTACTTGACTGCGGTAGAGATGGAGAACATGTATTTGAGGAGCCATCTAGCCAAGGGAAATAAACAAATCGAGGAAGTCTTGGCTCGGCTACCCCCTCTTGCAACCGACGTTAACGTCGGAAAGAGGCAAGGTGAGACTCGTAAGTCTCATCGGGATAGTCGACCCAGGCCAAGTCGATCGGTTAGAACCTCAACTCCAAGTTCTACTCCCGTTTACCCAGTCACCAAGAAACCCCGTTTGGTGGCTTTCCCAAGAATCACCAACGAGTCAGCCGGTCGGTCGAACCCGACTCCGAGTTTAATGCCACTGTCGAATGCCCATGGCAACCCATGCAGAAATCAAGGACAAACTGACAAAGACGGCATATGCCGACAAACTTCCCTATACCATAATCAGATCGCCATGCACAGGGAACCGGAAATAGAGTAGTGCAACTGTGGGCTAGTTTGGTCCGACCTAATGGGACAAGAATTGCTTCACCAATCAAATACCCTCTGTAGCTGATAAGGCATCTATCCCCACCTCGTTATGCTCGAGACGTTTCTGCCTACGGAATCAGCAGGAGGAATCCTCCTCTCGGTGCCCCTACTCATGTCCCGCGAGCACGTGGGAATGCTCCAGATCCTCATCCTCGACCGCAAAGTCTGAGCTTCACTAATTGGACATAGGATCATCGAAGTGGTAGGACCAGCACAGATTTAAGGAATCAACTGAGTTCAGCTCAAAACCCTCGGGCTGATCCACATACCGATCTTCAAGATCTCTTAAACTCATGAAGGACCAACCCGGCTCGCGATGGATTCAGCGACACTCACCACGAGGGAAGTCCTTCCAAAGTACGTGATAACGGGAATGCCCCACCAAACCCAGCTCGAACTTGGAGGGACAACAACCCGTCAAATGCGTACGGTCGAACGGGAACTGTTGATATGCCCCAGGGAACCAAGGATCCAACCCTCGAAAGGCTAGCTAGATGGAGGAAATGATGAAAGGACTTCTATCAGAAAAGGAAAAAGATGAGTACGACTCAGGGGATGAGCTCGAGCTTTTTGCCCCCAACATCGCAGCAACACCATACCCACCAGGTTTCAGGATGCCCCATTTATCAAAATTCAACGACGATGGAGATTCCTCCGACCATTTGGGGATGTTCAATACCCTAATGATGGCCCATAACATCGGACCCGAGTTAAGTTGCTTAGTATTCCCTTCGACTCTGGTCGGACCGGCCATGCAATGGTTCAAGCAATACAAGAAGCATTCTATCAGCTCATGGAAGAGCTTCTCCGCTGACTTCAAGAGGCCATTCCGAGCTTCTCAAGCAGCTCGGATAAAGGCAGACTCCCTGGCAAACGTAAAGCAGTAGCCCGGAGAGCCTCTGAAAGCTTACCTGAGTAGGTTTGCCAACATCGCTACGCGAGCTAGACACACGGATGAAAGCTCTAGGATTATGGCGATGAGAAAAGGAATCCCTGTCGGAGGCGACCTGTGGAATGAGATCAAGAGAAAGGGCGTCAACACAGTGGATAAGTTCCTAAACAAGGCTCAGAGGTGGATCAACCTGGAAGAGGCACGAGCTTCGGTTGCAGGAACCAGCCAAGTCCCTGCCCAGCCCATTGGAGAGGTAACGGACGTGGCAGCCACGAATCAAACCATTATCCAGAATAACCACAGGGGAGGAAACAAGAGGAAGGGAAGTGGCAAGGGTAGCCAGAATGGTTCGAAGAAGAATAAACTCATGGAGAAGTTCAAACCAATCTACACAACTTACGCCGACCTCACAGATACCAGAGAGCACATCTTCTTGGAAAATTATGCCCGCCTTCTGTGGAAGAAGCCGGAGCCTCTAAAAAATCAAAGGGTGAAGAGAGACCGTTCAAAAAAATTTTGATTGCACAGTGACATTGGTCACAACACCGATGACTGCAGGCATTTGAAGGATGAGATCGAGACCCTCATCCGGGCCAGGCCCCTGGCTCAGTACGCCTGGAATCGAGCCACTCCTAATCAGCCCACTGGGCAAAACATTAAATCAGCTCTGGAAGCCCCCGAAAGTCAATCCGGAGCCCAGGTTAGTCAGGACACCCCTCCTCCGATAATACGAGGTGAAATAACCACCATCTCTAGATGCCCTCATTTGGAAGGCACGAGCAGAAATGCCCAGAAGAGGTATGTCAATGAGCTGAGATCTCACAATGAAGTTGAGTTCGTCCTAGAGCAGCATTTGTCTAAATAGCAACAATTGGAGAAAGAACCGATCAGTTTTATTGAAGAAGACGCTAGTCATGTCCAGTTCCCGCATAACGACCCTCTAGTCATAACTGTCCAGCTCGCCAATTGGAGAGTTAGGCGGACCTTGGTCGATAACCGGAGTTTTGTGGACTTGCTATTTAGGTCTACATTGGAGAAAATGGGATTGTCTGTGGCTGAACTATAGGCAACCTCCGTGATGTTGTATGGGTTTTCTGAAGAAGGTTCGACAGCTATCAGAACGAACGAGTTGGTGATAACCCTGGGTGAGGGACCACGAAATGTTTCCAAGCTACTCGAGTTTGTGGTCGTGGATTGTCCGACCGCATACAATGCAATCTTGGGAAGGCCCACGCTGATGGCATTCGAAGCCATAACTTCCGTCCGCCACCTCGTGATAAAATTCCCTTCATCCATGGGAACATGTACTATCCGAGGAGATCAGCTCGCTGCTATGGAATGCTATAGCATTTCCATGAAGGGAAAATTACAACCTGGGCAGCAGACTATGGCCATGCAGGATCGAGGAGATGAATCCCAGGGAGTTGCAGAGGAACTGCCCTGAGTGAGGATATTGATCCCTGAATGGGTGAGGATAGATCCGAGCTTCAGGCTATTGAAGACCTCGAAAAAGTAAATATTGATCCCAAAGATGCTTCGAGGGTCGTTAAGCTCGGGAAAAATCTTGACGCTGAAAGAAAGGTAGAGTTGGTCACCTTTTTACAAGATAATCTAGATGTTTTCGCTTGATTCCATGAAGACATGATAGGAATCAGCTCGAGTGTCATCATGAAACCACTAAATTTGGACAAAAGCATGCCTACGAAATCCCAGAAACAGAGGCGTCTGGGTACGACCCGAGCTGAAGTACTGGAAGAAGAAGTAGCTAGGCTTTTGAAATGCAGCTTTATCCACGAGGCTAAGTATCCAATCTGGGTCACCAATCCTGTCCTAGTCCAAAAGCCAAATGGAAAATGGCAGACCTACATCGATTTCTCCGATCAAAACAAAGCATGCCCCAAGGATTGCTTCCCCTTGCCAAGGATTGACTAGTTCGTGGACGCCACCGCAAGGCATGAGCTCATGTCCTTCATGGATGCGTACTCTGGATATAACCAGATCTCCATGAACCCTGCGGACCCACAGCATACCAGCTTCATGACTCCAACCATTGTGTACTGTTATAAAGTCATGCTCTTCAGGCTGAAAAACATCGGGGCGACCTACCAAAGGTTGGTCAACAGAATGTTTGCTGATCAAATCAGGAAAAACATGGAAGTTATGGTGATGATATGTTGGACATGTCAAAGACTGTCGATAACCATGTCTCCGATCTGAAGGAATGTTTTGGAATTCTAAGGAAGTATAGTATGAGGCTGAACCCCGAGAAATGTACTTTCGGAGTGGCATCGGGAAAATTTCTGGGATTCATAGTCAACATCAGGGGGATAGAGGCGAACCCTGATAAAATCAGATCCCTGCTAGAGATGCCTTCGCCCGGGTTGCATAAAAATGTCCAGAGTCTAACAGGAAGGGTGGCGACCCTCAATCGGTTTGTTACTAAATCCACCGACAAATGTCTGCCATTCTACAACCTGCTTCGGGGGAACAAAAAGTTCGAATGGACTTAGGAGTGCAAGCAAGATTTCATCGACCTGAAGACACATTTGTCCAAGCCACCAGTGTTACCAAAACCAACGGCAGGAGAGCCCTTTTTTCTCTATTTAGCCGTGACGGAGAATGCGACCAGCGCCGTGTTGGTCAGGGTGGAGGATAGAGCTCAAAAGCCAGTATATTATATAAGCAAAAGACTTCTCGGAGTAGAATCTTGGTATCCCCTAATGGAAAAGATGGCGTTCTGCTTTATTACGGCTTCCAGCAAGCTTAGGCCATATTTCCAATCCCACTTAATCCACGTCATGACCGATCAACCTTTAAGGCAGGTGCTGCAGAAACCCGAAACATCAGGACGACTATTGAAATGGGGAATCGAGCTCAGCCAGTTCGAGATACTGTATATACCCTGAACTATGATCAAAAGCCAAGCCTTGGCTGATTTCATGGTTGAATGCACTAGATTCCAGGAAGAGCCCTTGAGAGAACCAGTGTTGGAATTATGGAGAATCTTCGTAGATGGGTCATCTAATGAGAACGGGTCCGGAGCTGGGATCATCTTAATATCCCCTGAAGGGCATCATTTCCACTCCGCTCTGCGGTTTGGGTTCGTGGCGTCCAACAACAAAGCCGAATACGAAGCCCTATTGTCTTGGCTTAGAGTGGCGAAGGAGTTGAAAGCCAGGGTCGTCCACTGCTATAGCGATTCCCAGCTCGTAGTAAACCATGTGTCTGGGGAATATCAAGCTCGAGGGGCCCAAATGGCGGCTTACCTGGCCAAGGTCAAGAAGAAGCTATCCGAGTTTGAGTATAGCCTAGTCGAGCAGATCACTCACGAACAGAACGCCAATGCCGACGCTCTGGCTAGACTTGCTACCTCCAAAGAAGCCGAGACTCTGAGCAAAGTTCCAGTGGAATTCTTGGAAAGCCCGAGCATTGCGGAAAGTGCGATGGAGGTCGAGATGATCAATACCAGACCGACCTGGATCACTCCTATAATAGAATATCTTACGACAGGGAAATTGCCTGAGGAACGAAAAGACACGAGGAGAATACTCTATCAAGTATACAGTCATAGACAAAACGCTGTACCGACGTGGTCATTCCTTGCCCCTTCTACGGTGTGTTCTGCCAGAGGAAGCCAAAACTAGTTTGCAGGAGGTGCATGAAGGCTTCTGTGGGGATCACGCTAGGGGGGAAAATCTGGCCTTAAAAATATTAAGGCAGGGGTACTTTACGCTAGTGTGATAAGTTCCAGCGGTTTGCCACCATCACCCGAGCTTCTCCAGTCGAGCTAAAAATGATATCATCCCCCTAGCCATTCACGGTATGGGGGATCAATTTAATTGGAGCGCTGCCCATGGGGAAGGGAGGAGTTCGCTGCGCAGTAGTGGCCATAGACTATTTTACAAAGTTGGCGGAAGCATTGCCCCTGGCGAAAATCACCGCAAAAAGAGTCCTCGACTTCGTGGTCAAGAATGTTGTTTGCCGGTTCGAACTGGCAAGAAAGATTGTATCAGACAATGGGACACAGTTCAATATCGACCTCTTCATCGAATTTTGTGAGCGACACGGTATAATCAAAAGCTTCTCCTCAGTGGCCTACCCACAGGACAACTGGCAGGTCGAGGCTGTGAATAAAACTCTCAAAGAAAGCCTTAAGAAGAGGTTGGACGAGGCCAAGGGAGTATGAGCCGAGCAGCTCCTGGAGGTGCTGTGGGAATACTGGACCTCCCAACGAACTTCCAAGGGGCACACCCCTATCTCCCAAAATTTTGGAAGTGAGGCCGTCCTCCTTGTCGAAACAAAGATAGCCACGCATAAGCTCCGGACCTTTAGCCCGGAGCTGAACGATGAACTACTCAGCGCGTCCCTCGACCTTATTGATGAAAAACGAGAAGATTCAAAGCTATAGCTTGCGCATTATGAACAAAAAATCACTCATTACTTTAATTCAAAGGTCAAGAAGCGTGTCTTTGGTTTAGGCAAGGACCCCAAAGACGGTGCCTTAGGTCCAAGTTGGGAAGGGCCCTATTAGATAGTGGAGATCATACAGAAGGGTACTTTTAAATTTGCCCGACTTAATGGAGTAACGGTGCCACAGATCTGGAATGCTATACATTTGAAAAAGTACTATCAATGATCATATCACTTGTCTATGTAAGGCTCAGATATAAAAGCCATTTAATTTTAGAAATATAAAATAAATTATGGTATATTTGTATCTTTGTATGGTTTCATCTACTTATTAGTTTAAAGTAACCCAGAAAGTCCACTTCCTGATTACTTGAGGGGCAGATAGCCCGAGAACTAGGTTCCCAAACTTAGAAAAAGCGAGGTGTCGATAAAACTAATGCGAACTAGGTTTTTAATTAAAAACCCCGGATTCAATCGGGTCCAGGGCCTGATACTTAACAGGTAGGATATAAATCGTCATTTTTGGTTACGGCAAGAAGAAAAATATATATCTCGACCTAAGGGTCATTTCCTAAAGCTTTAAAAGTGCACGTCATGAAGCATGAGAAAGAAATCAAAGAATAAATAAAACTTAAATACTTAAATTATAGATAAATTGTGTCGAGGAGAATAACCTCGTGCTTAACGTTTACAAAAAAAATAAATGTATAGCGTAAGTGAAGGCAAATAAAATCTCTAAGACTCTCCATGCTGCTCTGAGGATGTCACCTCCTCGATCTCCTGCTCGCCAGCGACAGAGGCCTCCCCAGTCTCAGACTGCAGCTCTTGTTGAAGCCGAGCCTTGAACTTCTCGAGGTAGTGCCCCCACACTTCGGAGGCCATAGAGGAGAGGTTTCCGCCCTGATTGAAGGCCCAGCAGTGGTACAGCATGCTCTCCATGAAGGATGTCGATGCCTTCTTTTCCTCCTGAATAGCTGCCTTGACCTCCAGTTTTTTGGCTCTGGCCCCCTCGAGCTCGGCCTGAAGGGAAACCAAGGTAGCCTTTGCCACATGCTCACCCTCTTGAGTTGTAGTTAAGGCAACCTTTGCCACCTGTTCGCTTGCTTGGACCGCTGCCAAAGCAGCCTTGGCTTTCTGTTCGCTTTGTTGAGAGGCGGCGAGAGCAGCTTGGGCTGCAGTCAGGGCAGCCTGAGCAGTTTGGAGCTCAGCATTTAGTTCATCATTCCTGGCCCTAGCCCAAGATATGCTGCGATTTTGAGCCAAGGCCGCCTGCAAAAAGCAAGGAAACAGTTAGGCACATACCAGGGAAAAATAATAAAAGTCAGGTCAGGGAAAATGCTTACTGTGAGGTTCATTCCCAGGATTGATTTCATAACATTCTCCGGGCTCCTCTCCTCGATCGCCCTCAGGTCGTTGGGCTTGGCCTTATAAAAGTGCTCCACCGCGTAGTTGTCCATCTCGTAGACAGTCCCCCAGAAAGTGTCTGGAATTTGTTCCAGGTCATAGATGTTGACGGGGATGCGAACAATGGCGGCGGGGACTACCAGAGTTGGGGGACCAGCTGGCGCTACCGGATCCCGAGTAGAGGCTGGGGGAAAGCAAGGAGGGGGTGCATCTGGACCCCTCTTCTCCGAGGCTACGGCGGGCAGAGCTCCCGAGCCCGAGCCTTTACCCTTGGCCGGGGATTTGGAAGCAGTCGCGGCCGAGGGCGGCGTTTTCTTTGCCATGGGCCAAAGTTTCTTGACGAGGGGACCCTCACTGGATCTCCCTTCTTGGAACATCAAGCAGATGTCAGGTTCCCCTCGATGTGCCATCTGCTTGCCTGAAAAAGAATGGGAAATGCGTTAAATATGCATATACGTTCATTAGTTTACAAAGAAAATACGTACAAAGTAACAAAAAATCCTACCCTTCAAGCTAGACGAAGAGTCTATTTCCACGACCTTCGACCTTAGAATTTCTATAGGGGAAGGAGAGTCTAAGTCAACCACTTCTTGGATTAGGGGAGGCTCTGGGTCAGGCACTACCTCAGGACTATACTCCTCTATGTATTGCCTAAGTCCAGGAGCAACAACACCTTGGAGAAGGGATGGCCACGTCCTAAGATTGGTTCCATACTCTTCAAAGAAGGCCAACCTAAAGGACAAGGTATTATCTACTACTACAGTCCACCTAGGATGGCCCATGTCATGACGAAGAACTCAATGATCTACACACTAGAACAAGGTTATGTTACGGTCCGGGTCATTAGGATGACGGTGCACGAGCTGGTTTGGATTAAACCTGACTAGCCTAAGGTCAGCAACAACCCTATCTAAATCCCTAAAGGGATATGGGTCACCTTGGCTAGAGGGGCCGGCGGCTGCCCCCCAACGTAGCTCGGCCAGCAATGGGGTCCTGGACAGCCTCAGGAGATCGCCTCTTTTGTACGAGGGGTATCTCATCCTCTTCTAGCTCATCACTGTCGATGGCCTCAGCGTTCCTTTTAGGAATGTGCGGGAGCTCGCGAATTATAGGAACGTTGGCCCGCGTTCTTCTGAATAGGATGGGAGCTGGTTAACAACCCCTAGATAACCTAGAGACCAAAGACCCAACCCTCGAACGACTGGCCTTGATGGAGGAGAAAATGAATAAGTTCTTATATGGAAATGGGATTGATGATTGTGACTTCGGTGAGGAGCTCGAACCTTTCGCTCTGAACATCGCAGCAGTTGTGTATCCTATTGGCTTCAAGATATCGAACATGCCTTCATTTGATGGAAACACAGATCCATTCGACCACCTCGAGATTTTCAATACGTTGATGATGGCCCATAATGTCGAATTTGACCTAAGGTGTATACTGTTCCCCACGACTCTAATCAGACCTGCCAGATAGTGGTTCAAGAAATTCAAAAAACATTCGATAAGCTCTTGGAAGAAGCTGTCTTCCGAGTTTAGGAAAGCGTTCCTAGCTTCAAACGCAACTCGCATAGAGGCCGACTAATTGGCAACCATAAAACAGCAACCCCGTGAGTCCTTGAAAGAATATCTGAGCAAATTCACCAACATGAGCTAGAGACGCTGAAGATGGCTCCAAGCTCATGGCGATGAGAACAGGAATTCTGGTGGGAGGTGATCTATAGTAGGAGCACCAGCCAAAAGGGGTTAAAAGTGTAGATGAGTTCTTGGCCCGAGCTCAGGTGTGGATAAACATGGAAGAGGCATGATCTTCATTCGTAAGAACCAGCCAGGCCCCTATCCAAACAGCTGGACCGGTGACAGGTGTTGCAGCTACGGCTCATCCTGTTACAAAGAATATCCAAGTGGGAAACAATAAAAGGAAAGGAAATGGAGAGGGCAACCAGAACGGCATGAAGAAGAACAAGTCCAGGGAAAATTCAAGCTTGTTTATGGCACCTACATTGACCTAATGGATACACGGGAACATATCTTCCTGGCAAACTCTAATCGCCTTCCGTGGAAGAAATCATAATCTTTATGGCATCAGAGTGCAAAGAGAAATCCCTCAAATTTTTGTCGATACCACAATGACATCGGTTGTAATACCGATGATTGCCGACAGTTGAAGGATGAGATTGAGACTCTCATTCGGGTTGGATCGTTAGCCCTGTACACCCGAAATCGAGTTGCTCCCAATCTATCTGTTGGGCAGAATTCTCGTAAGCTCTGGAAACTCCGACAGGTCAGCTGAGGACTCAGATGGATCCGATGAATCAGAACCAATTCGTCCCTCCCCCAATAGTAGGAGGAGATATAACTACTATTGTCGGAGGACCTCATTTGGCGGGCACGAGCAACAGAGCCCAAAAGAGGTATATATTGAAGCTAGAAACTTATAACAGTAAGAAATTGATCGCAGAGCAACGATTATCAATACAACAACTGTTGGAAAACACAAGCAAACATTTTCACGGAGGAGGACGCTAGCCATGTTCAATTCCCACATAATAACTCGCTGGTGGTAACCGTGCAGCTCACTAATCGAAGGGTATGGAGGATATTGGTAAATACTGGAAGTTTAGTAAATGTGCTTTTCAAATCCACCCTAGAAAGGATGGGATTATCTGTGACCGATCTAAAGGTGATCTCAATGACGCTTTACGGATTTTCAAGTGAAGGGACAACAGCCATAGGGACAATCGGACTGGTGGTTACACTAGGGGATGATGCACGAGCTATTACTAAAATACTTGAGTTCATTGTAATCGATTTTTTTATCGCGTATAACATGATTCTGGGATGAACCACACTGATGGTTTTTGAAGCTATCACCTCGATCCGACATCTGGCGATGAAGTTCTCTTCAGCCTCGGGGATTTGCACAGTACGTGGAGACTAGCTCACTGCCCGGAAATGCTATCATGTAGCCATGAAGGTAAAGTCACAACCTGGGCAGCAGGCAATGATCATAGACGAAGGAGGTGAGGAGTCCTAAGTGATGGAGGTTACCCATGGGACGGAAGAACCTTGAGAAGGGGATAACGAGCTCACCTAGCAAGACGACATTGACTCGTAAATAGGTGAAGATAGATCTGAGCTCAAAGTAGTAGAGGAGCTTGAGGAAATCAGTATCGACCTAGAAATACCTTCAAAAGTTGTAAAAGTTGGGAAAAATCTTAGAGCTGAAAGGAAGGAGGAGTTAGTCGAATTCTTGAGGAAGAACTTAGACGTCTTTGCCTAGTCGCATGAAGATATGGTGGAAATTAGTCCGAGTATAATAATGCATACTTTAAACTTAGACAAGAACATGCATGCAAAGTCCCAAAAACGAAGGCTTTTGGGGGAGGTATGGTCTGAAGCATTGGAAGAAGAAGTAGCTCGCCCACTTAAATATGGACTTATCGGAGAAGTAAAATACTCGATCTGGGTTGCTAACCCCGTTCTAGTCTCAAAGCCAAATGGGAAGTGGAGAACTTGCATTGATTTTTCTGATCTCAACAAAGCTTGTTCTAAGGACTATTTCCAATTACCAAGAATTGATCAGATGGCAGACTCCACAGCCGGTCATGAGCTCATGTCTTTCATGGACGCGTATTCTTGATATAAGTAGATCGCGATGAACCCTGCAGACCAAGACCATGCCAGCTTCATGACTGAGCATAACGTATACTGCTACAAAGTTATGCCATTCAGGCTGAATAATGCTGGTCTACATACCAACGACTAGTAAACAAAATGTTGACTAACCAGATTGGGAGAAACAATGAGGTGTATATCGACGATATGCTCATTAAATCAAAGACTACCAGTAACCATGTATTTGACATGGAAGAATTTTTTAGCATACAAAGGAAATGTGACATGAAGTTGAATCCCTAGAAATGCACTTTTGGAGTTACTGAGACAGGGATATTTTTGGCCCACGATGAGAAAGGACTTGATCTCATATGTGCATAAATGTGACAAATTCCAACGTTTCGCCATAGTTTCCTGAGCTGCTCCCATCGAGCTTACCATGAACTCATCCCCTTGGTCATTTGCAGTATGAGGAATTGACTTGATTGGTTCTTTGCCGACAGAAAAAGGAGGTGTTCGTTATACTGTTGTCTCCATCGATTACTTCACGAAGTGGTTAGAGGCCAAACCTCTGGCGACCATCACCTCAAAAAGAGTACTGAATTTTATTGTAAAAAATATCATATGTTAATTTGGGTTATTGAAAATGGAGGTTACCTTATTTCGAAACAATCCTTGTCTCGTTCATTTAGCCTAAACCGAACCCTATTTAAACTCAGACGTGGTCAGAACATGAAACGATATTGAACAAAGAATGTTTTTCGAAATAAAAAAAAAATCACTGGAAAATAAAGAAATGAAAGATTCAAACCAGATGAAGAAATACTTAAAGTTTATACGTTTGTTCGAAGAAAATATGTGGATGCGTCCACATTCAGAATTTTGAAAGCTTTTGAGAGACTGAAGGGAGATCCAGAATTTTGGGAGAAGTTTGAGAGGAAAAGGGAATTTTTTTTCTGAAAGGAAAGTTTTTGAATGCAAAGTTTGTAAGGTTCAGGTCTGATCTCTCTATTTATACATAAACTTTGGGAATTAATTCGACCATCTGATTGGGTTAGCTCAAGATCCAAAGGCAAATATTAAATGACCCGTGCGGTGGCAAAAGGTTGAAAGGACAGTTAACACAGTCCTCAAAACCCAAATGGACGCCACGTGTCCAACACTCGAGTAGTAGGCAGGCATGATTTCACATGACTGAAGCCTAGAATCCCCACTGTGTGTGTGGGAAAGTGATGACATCAAGCACGAGCAAGAGCTTGGTGGCCAAAATCAAGCCTAAAATCACTCAGCTTGGGGTACATTTGCAGATGAATATATGGAAAAGTAGACAAGTGGAACATCTAGCTAATAATAATGTGAGCAGCTTGAGTTGGGACTTGGCAATACGACCTTCAGGTGATAATCAGGCCACCTATTGGGATAATGGTCCAGTTCGGGACATATAGTGGCCAGATCCCCCTTTGAGCACTCCGAAGTTAATCCAAACTAAGGTTCGGATAATCATTGATCACCAGCTCGATGAGGATATTTAGCTCGTGAACATCTGGTCAGAACGTATACGGAAGGATCTCGAGAGACTTAAAGGTACTTTATACGCTCATTAATGCCCAGGTTGTATTCCACATTTATCATTTATTATCTGAGATAGTAGGAGTATATTTTGTTATGCAATTGTATCCCAATGTAAATGGGAATTATATGTGTTAAATGTATACCCTATTTATGCACACAGTTACCTAAGCTTGTCCAGGAAATTCCAATATAAATATCAGGGTTAATGGACAGGGAAGGGGACAGCCTTTTTGTATTACTCAAGCTCTGCAAAAATTGTAGGAGAGGAGCAATAATATTGTCTTATGGACTAGGTGGATTTTAACCACTGAACCCAGTCAAAGTTTGTGTTCATGAAAGGGTTCTTATAAGTTCATTACGGTTTGCAAATAATCACTAATATCCTTATTAGATTTCTAAATATATTGTTGGTGAAAAACCGCGTCAACACACCCAAACCCCACAACACAGAAATCACAAGGCCTACACAGTCTATCAATCACTCTACTAGAAACTAAAAACTGTGTAGCACCAAAATCAATTAATAGAGTGTAAGTAGAGCTAGCTCTAGAAATCTGACCTGTCACTACTGAGGAATAAGCCTCAGCCTCTGACTGGGTCAGTGTGAACACTCAGGCTGGGTCAAATTGTCCCCCTTCTTCAGTTCCTCTATCTTCAATTGCACACAGTCTCTCTTAAAATGTACCACTACCCTCAAAGGAAGCATGCCTTAGTTGGACATTCTCCAAAATGGCACCTCCTGCACCTGACACATACTAGATAACTTCTCGAAGTCTCATTTCTGCTATGGAGGCCGCCTTAAGCACCCTGTCCCATTCTATGTGGACCGAGAGTAATAAAAGTGTCTGGGGTCTTCCTTTTCTGGTCACTAGGGCCTCCACCCATACCAGATCCAACAAATGGAGGCACCACCCTCCTGACATCACGCCTAACGTTGCTCTCATGCCAAATTTTTTCCTTCGCAACCTCAACTGTAAGGGCTTTCTCAACAAATTGATCATATGTAGTGACTCCAAGCACTGAAGTGATCCTGACATCCAATGCTATCATGGGATTTAATCCCCGAACAAATATCTCTCTTCTAACAGCATCAGTTAGTACCAAATTAGAGGCAGACTTAGCTAACCTATCGAACCTCATGGCATACTGAGTCATAGTCATGTTGCCCTGAACCAATCTAATAAACTCATCTGCCTTCGTAGTTTGAACTGCATCGTTGTAATAATTCTCATTGAACATATCCCGGAACTCATTCAATTAAATATAGTGACATTCTGTATCTGAGATACAACCTCTCACTAGATGTGGGCATCATCACATAACATGTATGTGGCACAGGCCAACCTATCATTACCCACCATCCTCGTGAATTCCAGGATTTAGGTAATCAAGCTTATCCCCCCTTCAGTCTCCAATGGATCTAGACATCCCTCAAATGACGAAGGGTGTTGTGTCCAAAACCTCTTATAAAGTGGTTCCCACCTGTTCTCAATTTTTGGTTGTCTCAGAATTGGTACCACAATAGGAGGCAGGGCCAATGCAGCGTTCCAAGATGGAACCTACTGTCTCAATAGTCAAATCTCATCCTCTTCCTCTGTACCCTCGCTAGCATATTAGCAAGCACTCGCTGCCAATCCTGAGGGGGAAGGTGGATGGTTTTTGTAACGCCCTGGTTACCCCAAAACCGTAATGGTGAACAGTGAACCAGAAATTTGACACGTTACCCGAGTCCTTTGGTTAAAAACGTGTTCTAAGTGTTATTAACAGGCTAAGGTGGAAAATCAATAAAAAGGGAAAAGATATGTTTTATTTAATACATAAAACTGTTCATGGGCCCACAACAACATTTACAAGTTATTTACAACTCAAAAAGGTCATTACTATTTCAAAATTACAAACCCACCGACCTAAGCGGCAAAAATAGGGTAGACCCCCTAGTTCCTCTGAGAACTCCTTGGCCGTGGTGGTCAAGCGGCCGCATATCTACACATCACCACCTAAGCTCTCCACTCAGGGTTGGGTGTGCTTTTCTTTCCCTTTACCTGCACCACATAGCACCCATGAGCCAAAGCCCAGCAAGAAAACACAGTATTGTATATAAACATTATCAAATGATTATCATTATAATCACACAGAGCTTATAACTCTTAAACAGATGAGTGAATATCACTTGAGGTTCTAGAAAACCATACTGAGTGACGGACAAGCAAGTCACTAATTTAAACAGAAGAGTGGCTGCTAGGTAAGCCACTAGCCTTAATTAGATGAAAGATTGATGGGTAAGTCTCTAACTTAACAGATGAGTGACTGATGGGTAACTCACACAAGCACTTATAATATTCATCGAACCTGAGGTCGGTCCGGCATTAATGCTCTTTGAGTCATCCAATGCAGATATCAATTAGATCTAATCATTATTTTCTTACGTTGAACATGGTAAGGCTGTCCTGACTTATGAATCAGCACTATGTGACCAGTGCCCAGTACCACTGCCAAACCTGACTAATGAGTCACAGCTTTACAGTTGATACTGACACCTATGCCAATTCTAACTTATGAGTCAGTACCATGCACAAGTGAGCAAGTTTTGCTAAGCATTCGATAATCAATCAATGTCCACATTTACACAATCAACATGCCTCAAGAATAATCATGCATGTCACATATGGGGTGCAGTTTTCTTACCTCTGATTCGAGCTAGAATGAATAGAAGAACGAGCCTTGAGAACGGTCTAGCTTTAAGTCCTTTAGCGGTCACCTAATCATAACCAAATATGGGACACCATCAATAAAATGATAATCAAGGGTTCCCAAACCAAGATCTAGCCTCCGGGACATCAATCCCCACCAATCCGGGTAGTTGGAACGATCCTGAGGCTTAAAACCATGTTCCCGGGGCCAAAACATTCAAACGGGCTCAACCCTACTCAAGGGCAGCGGCCCTGACACCTTGGGCCGCGGCCCCCAGCCACCACTAAAGCAAGGGCCATGGCTCCCAGCAAGCACAATTTCCCCCACCTGCTTCTTCAACCTAGGGTCGCGGCACCCCAAGAACAGGGTCGCAACGCCCAACCCAGAACACGCCTAAACTCGTTCTCCAACATCCCAAAGCCTCCAAAATCATGCCTAAACATTACCAAATCATCAAATCAAAGTTCCTAAGCTTCCCAATGCTCCAAAACCGTCAAAACCCATGGTTCAATCAAACCAAAAACTCAACAATTCACAAAAGCCAATCCAAAGCTTAGAAACTCTAAAAACTCAAAACTTTAAACTTAGATTACCTTCGATTGGGTTGTTTCTTGTCAAATCCTTCGATCAAGAAGCTTCTAATCTTTCCTAGGATCGCTATGCCTCGATCCTCGCTTGATTCCGACTTCTAGAACTCAAGACATCTTTAAAAATGCTTAGAATATTGAAAATGAGCTAACGGGGAAGAACGAGAGGTTTTCTAACGTACGTTCTATCTGACAAGCTACTTCAAGCTTAAGTAACCTTAAATAAAACCTAGTGCTCGGGGTCCCAAAAACACCCTCGGGGATATTATAGTCAAAACTTCCAGAATTTCATCCTGATCTCAATAACTCCTAATTTATCATCAAATAAACATTCTTTCTACCCAATAATTGACCCTGTTATGACAAAACCGCTAATCCATCATATAGGGCTGTCTCATGCTGAATAGCTCGAATATATCTCCATAATGATGGAATCTCATTCACAAATCACATTATGCACCCAAACACACAAATTTGCCCTCAATGGGCCAAATTATCAAAGCATCATAATATTCAAATGTGGACCCACATGCATGCATATAACATCATATTATAATATAATTCACATAAACATGCATATATTCATTTAATGGCATAATTAAACAGCTATGGCCCTCCCGGCCTACTAATCCAGCCACTAAACCGCATTAGGGATTTGGGGCATTACAACTATCCCCTCCTTACTGAAATTTCGTCCTCGAAATTTACCTAAACAGCTCAGGATACTAACTTCGCATTTCTGACTCCAGCTCCGGTCACTTCCTCGACCTTTTTGTTCCTCCACAATACCTTAACCAAAGGTATCATCTTATTCCTGAGGATCTTATCCTTTCTGTCAAGTATCAAAACTGGCTGCTCCTCAAAGGAGAGATCTGGCTCACGCTCCAGATCTTCATAACTCAAAACATGACTTACATCAGATACATACCTCCGAAGAGCTGAAACATGAAACACATTATGCACGGCCGACAACGCCGGAGGCAAAGACAATCTATAAGCCCCCTGACCAACCCTCTCCAGGATCTCAAATGGACCTACAAATCTAGGACTCATCTTGCCTTTCTTCCCAAACCTTCTCACCCCTTTCCATGGCGAGACCCTTAGGAAAACATAGTCTCCCACTTGGAACTCCACTTTCCTGCGCTTGGCATCTGCATAGCTCTTCTGTCTACTCTGAGAAGCGAGCATTCGAGCTCTAATCTTCTCAATGGCCTCACTGGTCCTCTGAACTGCCTCAGGACCCAAGTATCTCCTTTCACCTGTCTCATCCCAGTGAATGGGAGATCTGTGTTTCCTACCATACAGCATCTCATAAGGTGCAACTCCAATGGTAGACTGATAACTGTTATTGTAGGAGAGCCCTATCAAAGGTAGATACTTGCTCCAAGATCTACCAAAGTCCTGTACACGTGCTCTCAGCGTGTCTTCTAATATCTGGATCGTCCTCTCAGATTGCCCATCTGTCTGAGGATGATAAGCAGTACTGAACTTCAACTGTGTCCCCATGGCCTTCTGCAAACTCCCCCAAAACTTGGAAGTAAAAGTAGGGTCCCGATCTGACACGATCGACCTAGGTGCTCCATGGAGGCACACGATCCCTCTCACATAGAGATCTGCATACTGGTCAACTGTATATGTAGTCCTCACTGGCAGAAAGTGAGCTGACTTGGTGTAGCGATCCACTATCACCCAAATAGAATCATGCTGACCAACAGTCCTGGGTAAGCCCACCACAAAATCCATTGTGATGTCTTCCCACTTCCACTCTGGAATATCCAGAGGCTGTAATAACCCTACCAGCCTCTCATGCTCAGCCTTGACCTGCTGACATGTCAAGTACTTAGTCACATACTCAACTACATCTCTCTTCATCCCCGACCACCAATACAACGATCTCACATCCTGATACATCTTCGTGGTGCCTGGATGCAAAGAGTAAGGTATCGTATGAGATTCATCCAGAATCTCCCGCCTCAAAGTAGTGTCTAGCGGAACACATATCCGTCCCTTGTACCTTAACAAGCCTATTTCAGACACTGTATAATATCTGGATACTCCAGCCAGAATATCCTCTCTAATCTTGATCAGCTGTGGATCACTCAGCTGACCCTCCTTAATTGTATCTAACAGCGTAGACTGTAGCGTAATATTAGCCAACTGGCCTACCAGCAACTCTATACCAGCTCTAGTCATATCATCTGCTAACTCTCTGGCTATCAGCCTCATACCATAAATCTGTCCCAAACCCTTCCGGCTTAAAGCATCAGCTACCACGTTGGCTTTTCCTGGATGATACAAAATCTCACAGTCATAATCTTTTACTAACTCCAGCCAACGCCTTTGCCTCATATTCAAGTCTTTCTGGGTGAAGAAGTACTTCAGGCTCTTATGGTCTGTATAGATCTCACACTTCTCTCCATAGAGATAATGCCTCCATATCTTTAAATCAAATACCACAGCCGCCAACTCTAAATCATGAGTAGGATATCTCCTTTCATACTCCTTCAACTGACGAGAAACATAAGTAATTACCTTTTCTTATTGCATCAAAACACAGCCCAAACCCTGATGAGAAGCATCGCAATAAATCACAAACTTCTCCTGATCTGTCGGAAGGCTCAGAATCGGAGCTATAATCAACCTTTGCTTTAGTTCCTAGAAGTTGTTCTCACATTTATCTGACCACACAAATTTATGGCTCTTGCGTGTCAGCTCAGTCAATGCAGTAGCAATCTTTCAGAACCCTTCCGCGAACTGCCTATAATAACCTGCCAATCCAAGGAAACTTCTAACCTCAGAAGAATTCTTTGGCCTTGGCCAATCTTTGACCGCTTCGATCTTCGTTGGATCTACTTTAATCACCTCCTTACTGAAAATGTACCCAAGAAAGGATACCTAAGATAACCAGAATTCACATTTCTGGAATTTAGCAAACAATCTGTGTCCCTCAATCTCTGTAGAACCAACCTCAGATGTTGCTCATGCTCTGACTCAGCCTGAGAATATACCAGAATATCATCGATGAAGACGATCACAAACTGGTCTAGATAATCCTTGAACACTCTGTTCATCAGATCCATAAAAGCAGCAGGGGCATTAGTCAATCCAAATGACATATCTAAGAACTCATAATGCCCATACCTGGTACGAAAAGCAGTCTTTGGTGTGTCTCCCTCCTTGACCCTCAACTGATGATAACCAGAACGAAGGTCGATCTTAGAGAATACCTTCTTACCTTGCAACTGATCAAACAGATCATCTATCCTTGGCAAAGGATACTTGTTCTTAATTGTCAGCTTATTCAGTTCTCTGTAATCAATACACATCCTCAAAGAACCATCATTCTTTTTCACAAACAGAACTGGCACACCCCAAGGTGAGAAGCTAGGTCTGATAAAACCCAAATCTAACAGTTCTTGCAACTGTACTTTTAATTCTTTCAACTCTGTTGGGGCCATTTTGTAAGGCGCTCTAGACACTGGCTTTGTCCCTGGTGCCAATTCTATAATGAACTCAATTTCTCTGTACGGTGGCAACCCTGGCAAATCTTCTGGAAACACATCCAGGAACTCACATACAAGTCTAGTATCTTCTGGTCTCGCTGGCATGACTTGAGTGGTATCAACCACACTGGCTAAGAACCCAATGCAACCTCTTTGCAATAAATCCCTAACCCTCAATACAGAAATCATAGGAATGCGAGGTCCATGCACAGCACCAACAAACACAAAAGGATCCTCACCTTCAGGCTCAAAGGTGACCATCTTCCTTCTGCAATCAATGGTTGCCCCATACTTTTCCAACCAATCCATACCCAATATCATATCAAAGTCAGTCATAACCAACTCTATCAAGTCCACTGATAACTCTCTACCCTCCACTGTCACTGGCAAAGATCTGACCCTTCTCCTGGATACCACTAACTCTCGAGTGGGTAACAAAGTTCCAAACTCCACAGCATAGAAATCACAAGGTCTACACAGTCTATCAATAATACTACTATGAACAAAAGAATATATAGCACCAGAATCAATCAACACATTATAAGGGGTTCCAGCACTAAGAAGCTGACTTGTAACAACTGAGGGAGAATCCTCAGCTTCTGCTTGAGTCAATGCGAACACTCGAGCTGGGGCCGAGCTGTCCGCCTTTCTGGGTTCTTCTTTTCTTACCTGAGGGCAATCTTTCTTAAAATGACCTACCGCTCCACACAAGTAGCAGGCCTTTGCCCTACACTCTCCCAAATGATGCCTCTTACATCTAGGGCATTCAGGAGGAGTCTTCCAGACTTCACTACCCCCTGGACGACCCATTGTAATACCATGGGGCCACCTGTAAGGACCTAGAACTGGGAAGGTGTCACGAACCTTTCTCTTCTGATCATTGGGGCCTACACCCCTACCAGAACCCACAAATGGAGGACCTGTCCTCCTGAAATCCTTTCTGGCTGCACTGTCACGCCAGAGCTTGTTCTCTGCATTCTCAGTTGTGAGTGCCTTCTCAACCACCTGTGCATAGGTAGTAAGCCCAGCCACAGTAGTGATACGTACATCATGGGTTAATCTAGGTTGTAGCCCCTGCAAGAATCTCTCTCTTCTTGTCCCATAAGTGGGCACCAGCTCCATGGAAAATTTTGCCAAACGATCAAACTTCAAGGCATACTCAGTGACTGACAAACTTCCCTGAAGTAGCCTAATGAATTTCTCAACTTTAGCTGCCCTAATGGCATCATTTTAATATTTCTCATTGAATAGAGTTTGAAACTCTTCCCAACTCAGGGCATTTACATTCTTGGTCTGGGTAATCACCTCCCACCAAATCTGGGCATCCTCCTTAAACATATAAGTGGCACATGCCACCCTCTCATTACCAGTTACCCTTATAAAATCAAGGATAGTGGTAATCATACTCATCCATTGTTCCGCCTTGGCAGGATCTGCACTGCCCTCAAAAACTGGAGGTTGTTGCTTCCTAAACCTTTCATAAAGAGGTTCCCATTTATTTCCTACCTCAGGCAGCTGCTCTGCTGCTGGCACCGACACACGAGGTGCCTCTGATACAATAGCCACTGTAGGCGCTTGCTGCTATCTCAGGAGACGAAGCTCATCTCCCTGTTTCAACACTGTTGCCTGCAAGTCATTAAACAACTGCTGCCAGTTTGCAGGAGCTGGCTGTGGAATCTGAGACTGGTCATTCTCCTGACCCTGGCTGTTATTATTATTCTAGCCCTGATCACTCTGGCCAGCTGAAGTATCTGTCTGCCCTGGATTCATTCTTATTTGTGATATGCCTTGCTGAAACATTGATCAATACGGCCAGTTAGGTAGTAATAACTAAACCTCTTGCCACCTTACGGTCCCAGAACAAGCAGACAATTATCATATTCCACAGTCATACAATTATACAGGGAGATACATGTTTATAGCATTTAGCACTCAGCATGTATCACATAATAATTCATAATCAACAATACTGATAAGTATGTTCCAGCAATTTCAGTACTAATTAGCACACAGTTGCTGAGGATATAATATTTCAGGGCACAGGTTTAACATAGTGTCTCATGCATACAGGTAAAGCATATATACTATATTTAAGCAGTTATACATATAACTACATAAATAGTTACCAAACCATGAGCCGAGCTTGACTTCAGTGATGTGTGTACATGCCCAGCCAGTCTACAAGAACCTTAACCTTGGCACGCTCTGATACCAAGTTGTAATGCCCTGGTTAACCCAGAACCGTTACGGTGAATGGTGAAACGGAACTTTGTCCCGTTACCCGAGTCCTTTGGTTAAAAACGTGTTCTAAGTGTTATCAACAGGCTAAGGAGGAAAATTAATCAAAAGGGAAAGGATATGTCTTATTTAATACATAAAACTGTTCATGGGCCCACAACAACATTTACAAGTTATTTACAACTCAAAAAGGTCATTACTATATCAAAATTACAAACCCGCCGACCTAAGCGGCAAAAATAGGGTAGACCCCCTAGTTCCTCTGAGAACTCCTTGGCCGTGGTGGTCAAGCGGTCGCATATGTACACATCACCACCTAAGCTCTCCACTCCGGGCTGGGTGAGCTTTTCTTTCCCTTTACCTGCACCACATAGCACCCATGAGCCAAAGCCCAGCAAGAAAACACAGTATTGTATATAAACGTTATCAAATGACTATCATTATAATCACACAAAGCTTATAGCTCTTAAATAGATGAGTGAATATCACTTGAGATTCTAGAAAACCATACTGAGTGATTGACAAGCAAGTCACTAATTTAAACAGAAGTGTGGCTGCTAGGTAAGCCACTAGCCTTAATCAGATGAAAGACTGATGGGTAAGTCTCTAACTTAACAGATGAGTGACTGATGGGTAAGTCACACAAGCGCTTATAATATTCATCGAACTTGAGGTCGGTCTGGCATTAATGCTCTTTGAGTCATCCAATGCAGATATCGATTAGATCTAATCTTTATTGGCTTGAGTTGAACACGCTAAGGCCGTCCTGACTTATGAGTCAGCACTATGTGACCAATGCCCAGTACCACTGCCGAACCTGAATAATGAGTCACAGTTGATACTGGCACCTATGCCAATTCTGACTAATGAGTCAGTACCATGCACAAGTGAGCAAGTTTTGCTAAGCATTCGATAAATCAATCCATGTCCACATTTACACAATCAACATGCCTCAAGAATAATCGTGCATGTCACATATGCGGTGCAGTTTTCTTACCTCTGATTCGAGCTACAATGAATAGAAGAACGAGCCTTGAGAACGGTCTAGCTTTTAGTCCTTTAACAGTCTCCTAATCATAACCAAATATGGGACACCATCAATAAAATGATAATCAAGGGTTTCCAAACCAAGATCTAGCCTCCGGGACATCAATCCCCACTAATCTAGGTAGTAGGAACGATCCAGAGGCCTAAAACCATGCTCCCGGTGCCAAAACACTCAAACGGGCTCAACCCTGCTCAAGGGCTATGGCCCTGACACCTTGGGCCACGGTCCCCAACCACCACTGAAGCAAGGGCCGCGACGCCCAACATCAAGGGTCGCGAAGCCCAGCAAGCAAAATTTCCCCCACATGTTTCTTCAAGCAAGGGCCACGACACCCCAAGAACAGGGTCGCAACGCCCAACCCAGAACACGCCTAAACTCGTTCTCCAACATCCCAAAGCCTCCAAAATCATGCCTAAACATTACCAAATCATCAAATCAAAGTTCCTAAGCTTCCCAATGCTCCAAAACCGTCAAAACCCATGGTTCAATCAAACCAAAAACTCAACAATTCACAAAAGCCAATCCAAAGCTTAGAAACTCTAAAAACTCAAAACTTTAAACTTAGATTACCTTCGATTGTGTTGTTTCTCATCAAATCCTTCGGTCAAGAAGCTTCTAATCTTTCCTAGGATCGCTATGCCTCGATCCTCGCTTGATTCTGAATCCTAGAACTCAAGATATCTTCAAAAAACTTCGAATAGTGAAAATGTGCTAACGGGGAAGAACGAGAGGTTTTCTAACGTACGTTCTATCTGACAAGCTACTTCAAGCTTAAGTAACCTCAAATAAAACCTAGTGCTCGGGGTCCCAAAATCACTCCTGGGGATATTATAGTCAAAACTTCCAGAATTTCATCCTGATCTCAATAACTCCCAATTTATCATCAAATAAACATTCTTTCTACCCAATAATTGACCCTGTTATGACAAAATCGCTAATCCATCATATGGGACCGTCTCATGCCGAATAGCTCGAATATATCTCTATAATGATGGAATCTCATTCACAAATCACATTATGCACCCAAACACACAAATTTGCCCTCAATGGGCCAAATTATCAAAACATCATAATATTCAAATGTGGACCCACATGCATGCATATAACATCATATTATAATATAATTCACATAAACATGCATATATTCATTTAATGGCATAATTAAACAGTTATGGCCCTCCCGGCCTACTAATCCAGCCACTAAACCACATTAAGGATTTGGGGCATTACAGTTTTGACCAAAAAATTCAGCAACCACATGCAACCATAATGCTAATAAGCATTTCAATAACTTTAACATAAAGAAACAACACTAATAAGCATGCATTTTCATATTCACCTAGTAGTTGAGGGCCGTGCCCTATCAGTATATTTCAAGCTTCCTATTGTAGCATGCAGATAAGGCATATATATTCTAGTTAAACACATATTTAACTCATAAGTTACCAAACTGGGAGTCGAGCTTATCTTTAGGAGCAAGCGTACACACTCAGCCTATCTTCAAGAACCTTGAATTTTGGCAGCTCCGATACCAAGTTCTAATGCCCTACTACTATGTGTTAAAAATAGTGCTTACCTCGTTAAGTGAGTCAATTTGACTTAAAAGTGTAATTAAGGTTAAATAATAGCTTAAGTATTAATATTTTCAGTTAATAAGTTGAAATTTTCATTAAAAATTGTTTAAATAATTACAAGGGGTCCCAAATGTTCCTTAATAAAAATACAGGTTTATCAAAATTATAGAATTTGACAACCTAATGTGCAAAATCAAACAAAGAACCCTTGTTTTTCAAAAGTATCTCGACCATGGCGGCCACACAGGTTGAGTATGTAAACACCTCTCCTATAGCTCTCCAACTCACGGATGGTTTGTCTTTCCTTTAGCCTTATCTACACCACAAAGTACCCGTGAGCCAAGGCTCGGTTAGAAAACTCAAACAAGTAAAACAGATATCCATGTAGGCATCAACATGAACTGCATACCTTATAATCACAACAGGTTCGCATTATTTTTCAATGAGTATACGACTCATGTCGAGTAGATGCACATTGCACCCCTGTAGTGGCCCCACCACTACGGCCTACATTACGCATGTAATTCTTATAACGACCTTACGGCCGATACATCACAATAAAACTAATCATTACAAGCAGGTCCAATAACAAAGGCTTATATAACGCAAACACTTAAATTTAAACAGATTCATCGCACAGTCATACCTAGGTCCTATAATCAGCCACATGCTCTACACTAGGTGCAAGTGTAAGTGTTCTTACCTCGAGTCTCTTGCAACAAGTAGTACGATCCCTAGTGCGATCCTATTCCCCAACCTTTTCGAAACCCTAGTCACAACATCAATTATATACTTATCAAGAACTAATTCCGATAATGGGCCTCAAGACTAAGCCCTAGCTCTTGGGACCTCGCATCCTACTAAACTGGATAGCAATTTTCCTTGAGCCTCCAAAGATTACTCCCCAAAACCCTAAATAAAATTCACCCCAAACTGCATTAGTGTCACGGCTCTAAAATAATTCGAGAAGCCCCTTTCTCAAACATGTGCATTTTGAGTCACAACACCCCGTCGAAAGGGCAGCGACGCTCCAATAGACAGAGAGATGTTGCTATCCAAAAATCTAACATTAGCACCGTGATGCCACAATGCTTAGAGGAAAGACCCTGCCCTCAAGAAAACTCAAGCGGGATGCGGCGCTTGCCACAAGCATCGCGACGCTATCGTGAGAAAACTCAGAACTGTGATTTTTCCCGTACATTCAATTCCAATATTCTTACCCAAAAACAGTTATTCCCAACAGATTTGACCACAAATCGAAGTCAAATCGACACCAAGACTAACACCCAACAAAAAGTAGCTTAACATTTATGAATTTCCAAAATTGAACTCAAAATCATAAACTTGTCTCAAACTTAAGAAAAGCTTAAAAAAACAAAACATCAGAATAATGAAACAATAACTCCACATTCAAAACCTAGAATCTTAATGAAGAGCTTAGTAATTTTATTCTCTTTGAACACTTGAATTCTCTTAACAACTTCCTAAAATCCCAATAAGATGGGCTTGGCTTAAGTGCTCTAAGCCGTGACGTGAAGAAAAGAAAACAATAGGGAAAGAGATAAAGAGAGAACGTGTAGGAGAAATGAGCGTCAGACTTAGTTCAATCTTTATCTATTTTAATGGTAACAAAAAAAATTCCCCTTAGCTCATATTACCCTCAATTAGTCCCCCAGGTTATTTTGTTCATATAGCTTAAATTCGCACTAAACTTCAAGTTATGCCCCATCTCCAAATTAACCAACCAATCATCCAATAGAATTTATTTCCCATCAAATACTCTCATTTATCAATAAATCCCGAAGTGTGTAAATTTACCAAAATTCCCCCTGGCTCACCCTGAGTTGGGTATTAATCCTTGGTGTGACTTTTCCGCTAAATTGCTGAGAAAGGTCGACTCATGCCAAATATCACAAATATATCCACATAATAATTTTATCTCAGGCACATAGCATGTAAAATTACAAATATACCATCAACGGGTCAAAATTACAAAAATGCCTCTTTTTGGCGAAAACGGACCTTTAAGCACATTTAATACACATAAACATGCATAAGTAGTCATATCATAATATAACTTACATAATCTATATAATCACTTATATATTCGATCAAAATCACATAATTTTTTGTTATGCCCTCAAGGTACACTAATAAACATACTAATCCTCATGAGGAGTTTTAGGACGATACACCAAGCTTGTCTAATAGGAAATCAAACTTGCTCTATTAATCCCATTGTAAGTATGTCATCCAATTTTTTATTAGTAAATACATACTTTATATAGATAATTCCTCCATCGATTTTTCTTTAATGAAGTGACAATCCACTTCTACATGCTTTGTTCTATCGTGGTGAACAGGATTATGAGCAATACTGATGGTGGATTTATTATCACAAAAAAGTTGAATGGGATCATAATACTTTATCTTCAACTCTTCAAGCAATATTTTTATCCAAATGGTTTCACATACTCCGTGAGCCATAGCACTATACTCTGCTTCTACACTGCTTCTTGCAACATCATACTACTTTTTCGTCGCCAATACTAAGTTACCCTATATGAGAGTATAGTAACAAGAGGTGGACTTTCAGTCATTGATTAATCCAGCTGAATTGGCATCTGTGAACACTTCTACCTTTCGATCACTCATTTTTTTAAATAAAGTTCTTTCCCTGGTGTTTGCTTCAAGTATCTCAAAATTCTATAGACAAAATTAAGATGTCCTTGACAAGGATTACGCACATACTGTCTTACAAGACTTACACTAAAGGCAATGTCTGGTCGAGTGTGTGAAAGATAGATAAGCTTGCCAACCAGATGTTGGTATCTTCCTTTGTCAACTGGATCTCCTTCAAACATTTTTGCTTTGTTCCCAAGCTCAATAGGATTTTTACAAGGCTTGCTTCTTAGCATACCTGTTTATTTCAAGAGGAAAGACTGTAGTTTCTCTGAGACACAGAAAGACCCTTTTTGCTCCTTGCAAACTCCATACCCAGAAAATACTTTAATGTACCAAGGTCCTTAACCTCAAATTCCCTTGGCATCGTGCTCTGGATCAGATTTATCTCTTCGATATCATCAACAGTAACAATAATATCATCGACATAAACTATTAAGATGGTTACTTTTCCTTTCACAGAGTGCTTAACAAATAGAGTATGATCAGTTTGTCCTTGAACCACCTTTGAAAAATGATGAAATCAAGCTCAAGGAGATTGATTTAAGCCATAAAGTGACTTTTTGAGTGTGCAAACAATATTCTTATTGAGTGTTTCTTCAAAACTTGGGGGTTGAATCATGTAGACCACCTCTTTAAGATCACCATATAAAAATGCTTCTTTTTTTTTTTACATCAAGCTGATGTAATTCCCAATGTAAGACTCTGATTGTGATGAGCTTGGCAACTAGAGCAAAGGTTTTAGTGTAGTAAATTCCATAAGTCTGTGTAAATCCCTTCGCCACCAAAGTTGTTTTGTATCGCTCGATAGAGCCACTAGATTTATACTTGATAGTAAACACCCATTTGCACCCTACAATACGTTTATCATTTTTTTTAAGAGATTTCATCTCCTCAAGGACAGTAGCTTTCCAATTGGGAACATCAAGAGCTTCTCCAATATTCCTAGGAATAAGAACACTTGACAAACTGGAGGTGAAAGATTTGAATGAAGATGACAAATTAGAATATGAAATAAACTTGGAGATAGGATGTTGGGTACAAGACCTAGTTCCTTTTCTCAATGTCATAGGGATGTAACACCCTACTACCCTAGAGTCGGTACAATGTGATTTTAAAATGTGCCTTTAGCTCGCTAATCGAGGTATTAATCAAAAAGTGTGATTAGTTAAAATGAAGACTCATTTAAATAAAATTTTTGAATAAAAGGGTTGAACATTCATTTAAATCATGAAAGTGCTACATTGGGATCCCAAAATATTGTTTAGAAACATATGTACAATTCAAAGTTACTTTAAAGTCGACATAAGCGACAAAATCAAACATTTATAACACGCCCCTCAAAATAGCCCAGCCGTAGCAGCCAGGTAGGCCAAACATGTATGCCTTACTCCATGCCCTCCAAGTCGTGGTTGATCTACCTTTTCCTTGCTGTTACCTACACAACAGAGCACTCGTGAGCCGAGGCCCAGCAAGAGAACTTCACAACCTAGCATACAGTAATTTATCTCAACAAATACATACTTAATCAAAGACAACAAACAATTTACAAGTTCCTATTGGAATACACAAGAGCGACCTACACCGATTAGGGTGTGTTACCAGGCACCAAGTTCATATTCTTAACCGAGCGGGTGTGTACAGCACCCTTAGAGGGTCTCGCCGTAGCGGCCTATATTCAGCGTGCTTAACGTCGATCCCAACCTTTTTTGCTCATGGCCTTTACCGTTCCCGACTCTGCCGCACCTAGTCTTTGCCGCTACCGACCCTTGCCACTCTCGGCCCTTGCCCAATCACATGTATTGTAACGTCCTACGTTTTTGGGTACCTTTAAACGACTCGGGTCGGGATTTTTCCCCCGGGTTAAGAATATTATTTTAAATAATATTATATTTTGTTTGTAAGTATTCCATGAGTTATTGCTAGCCAAAATATGAATTTTGTGATTTTAAAAGTCAAGATAAGACTTTCGGTCCTGGACCGACACAAAAACCCTGATCGGGTAAAAATCTCGGAAAATAAAACGAAAAATCATGGCAATTATATTTTGGGCATAAAATACATTCATAAAAGTTAAAGTTTGGTCAAAAATAATAAACCTAAAAGAAAATGGAAATTTTAAGGCATTTTGTGCTAAATGCCTAATTTTGCCGAAATGGGGAATTTTATTCCATGAATGGACCTTAGGTTAAATTTTATTATGTGATTAATTAAATTAAATGTGAGAGACATTTAATTTAATTAATTAATGTTAAGTTTGGTAATTAAAACTTAATAAGAGTGAAAAAGGTGTCAAAAGTCAATTTGGACTTTTCTTCTTATGAAACATTTATTAACCCTTAAAAAAAAAAAAAAAAAAAATATATGAAATGATCATATATGGCAAAGGGTGGCCGGCCATGTGGTCTTTTAGAGTTGTGTTAACCCACTTTTATAAGATTTAAATCCCATTTAATTAAAGGTTAGGGATAAAAGCAAGTGGGTAAAACACTTGAGTGTTTTTAGGGTAAATTAGATAGTATATATCTCTTTCATCCCTCCCCAACCGACCACACCACTCTCTCACATTCAATCATCTGATTTTTGAAGACCTCTCAAAGTGTTCTCTCCATTTTTCAAGCCCAAGAACACCAAGGAAACTTTGAGGCTAAGTCTTGGTCTAGGAAGTATTTTCCCTAAGGTAAACTTTCACTAATCTAGGTTTTTGTAAAGTTTTAAGCATAGAGTTTCAAATAGCTAATTGACTATGTTGTTGGGGGAAGTTTGTTAGGGTTTTTGAAAGGTTTTGAAGGAGTCAAAGCTTATAGGAAGGTCCAAACCTTAAGCAAGAACACCAAAGAGGTAAAAAGTTTACTTTTGATGAGTTTGTTGTAGGGTTTTTAGTTTTAAGCATTTTTTTGTATATCTAATGCTTAGAGTTTCTTGTTGATGATGTAATAAGGTTATGGTAGTTGTTTAATAATTTTTATGATGCATGTGTATTGATTTTTGAAAATGGGAACCAAAACCCCCAAGGGTTTTGTAGGATACCCTAAAACAAAACATGTTTTAAGCTGTGACTTCCAAGGGGTCAAGCAGCCACTGTATATTGTTTTTGTAAAATTAAATTGTACTGTTATGTTGTTGAGATTGAGTACATAAAATTGAGCTTTTGAAACACTAAAAAATGTTTAGAAATGAGTAAGTTATGCTATTTCAAAGTTTAGGTAAAAAACTGTTT
This sequence comes from Humulus lupulus, assembly GCF_963169125.1. Taxonomy (NCBI): domain Eukaryota; kingdom Viridiplantae; phylum Streptophyta; class Magnoliopsida; order Rosales; family Cannabaceae; genus Humulus; species Humulus lupulus. Next base: position 147,476,338 of record NC_084802.1, on the reverse strand, counting down.
TTCGTATTCTCATTTTCGGAACCAAGTTTGGACAGCCACTGTATAGGGAAAATGAACCCAGTTTTTTCTAAAATTTTGTGGACACATTTCTGGCATAACCTATTAGTCCACTGTAAAATTTGGTAAGAAAATATTAAACGGTTTGAAAGTTATTAGCTGTCAAAGTTTGGAAAAAAATAAGGACTTGAAAATAAGGTAATTTTTACCTCATTGTTGGAAAATGATTTCACCAATCAAAAATGCTCATTTTGACCTAAGATTTTACAAAGACCTAAATGGCATAACAAAAATGGAATTGGGAAATTTTGGTAACAATTGGGTAAGTAAATTTGAAGATATGAACTAACGAAGTATGTAGTTAAAAATGTGAAAAATAAGTTTTTCACACTTAGTGTAAAAATGATATTTTGGAACATAAGGTAAAAAAGTAAAATTTTGTTTATTTCAAGATATAAAATGGTAAGTCTTGAAATCATATTTTCACTAAAATTTACCCTTTGAGTTTAAATGAATTATTTTTATTAAAGAGTTTTTATTCTTTCTAAAAATAAGAGATTTAATTTATTAATAGTTAATAAATTAAAAGAGGGTTTAAAACCCTATATTTTGAGAAAATAATTAAATGAATGATTTTTCTAGTAAGTAAAATTGATTAATTTCTTTTAGAAAATTAATTAGTCAAGATGAGAAATTTATAACGGTTTTCCTAATTAAGACAAATTAGGCAATTTTCTTAAAACGGTTTTTAGATATTAAAACCTTAAGAAAAATAAAAGGAAAATTTAAAGAGTTTATTTTCTTTAAAAATAATTAAGGAATTTATTTGTATTTTCTGGATATAATACCGGCTAAAATCTTACATATTTTAACCGACTAGTCGAAAGTGCGGGTTAATAGCGATACCTTGAAAGAGTAAGATTTTTAGCGGGTTGTGGGGAAATACCATTGTGATACCCGAGCCTAGGTATCGAGACCTTAGGATAGGTCTCCCCGAGACTTAGGGTTTAGTCTCGAATATTTTGTATAACTTTCCTTAATAGGTTTAAAACCCAAATAAGGATTATAAATCCTTACAAATGACTTTTATTAAAATGACCAAACTGCCCAAAATAATAATAACGAATTATTAGTGCCATAATTAATCCGAGTATACTGTATGGATAACTACAGTATTGGCTAAGCGTAACTGGACTGAACGTTGGAGGGTGAAAACTTGCTGAGCGCTAAGGACTCCAAGTAAGTCAACTTATATTGTATGGCTGCAACATGAAATGATTATTGTCTTGTATGTTAGTATAGGGATACATGCACATATATAGGCTGTCATAGAAAGTTGCTTAGAGACGTTAGTCTAGTGAGTGCTGATTTAGAAAATATGAACGGTAGAAGTCCGTCATATCCTAGACGGTTGATCCCCGTCACACTGCTTGATTTTATTTATGTCCGGTTCATTACCGCGATGAGTGGCCATGAGATGAGGATAAGCTGGTTAAACCTAGGGGCGCCAAGATAAATGGGACCTAGGGGCCCTCATGCTTACTTAATCATTGGACGGTTAGAATCCGAGCAAGTGCTCTGATAAGTTATTCCCGGATAGCAGCCGTGAATATTGGCCATTCCGTGAGAGTGCCTAGAGATACTAGGGGTTGCCAAGATAGAGTGAGGTTGAACACCCTAGGGGCAGCTGCTCACCAGCACCACTGATTAACATAGAAGTCTCCGTAAAACCGTGTAAATTGGATTACGCTCTTGGATAAGTAGCGATGCCCTAGGTAACACGATAGTTACCCTTGATGAGAATATTTATTGGCTAGATCTTAGTGTGGAGACTCGGTTCTCTTTTACAGATTAGCAATTATGTTGGAGGGCGCGTTACGCATGAATTGTTAGAAATTGTCGAGCGTTGGTCTCGAATTATGTTGTGATATAATATATCTGCTTGCTCTGGGAGTGCAGGGATATAATTGTTGATAAGATATAGTTGTGATATAATATATCTGCTTGTTCTGGGATTTTTCTGAGTGCAGGATTTTTATCTAGATATGAATTAATTTATCCTTGGTTATCAGGCATGACCATAAGTTTGCCAGGACGCTTTAGCGTTCTTGAAATTGATTGTGTAGGGTCCGGATGGGTCCGGATCCCTATTTCTCTATCTGCTTTGTTTGAAAGTTGATCTTACTAAGCGTTTTCGCTTACCTAGTTGTTTCATGTTGTAGGTAAGGGCAAGGGCAGGGCAGAGCAGTGAGCGCTGGAGTCTTCCTTGCAAATGTACATGTGGACCGACCTTTTGGGAAGCCTTTTTATTTTTGGAAATATTGTGTAATTTTCCTAAACTAGGCTCACTCTAATCTTTATAAAACATGTTTGTTACTAAATGTTAAGTACGGCCATACGACTTTTTAAAAAGTTTTTTTTTTCTATGGGTTTTTGAGACATTTTGTTAAATGAAAACATTTATATTTCCGCATTATCGAGTCTTGAAAATCCGGGTTGTTACATGTATGACATAGTAGAGATAAACAATACATACAACACTAAACACAACATAGCTCTACGACCACATACAACTCCCTTGCCTTGTGTCCCGAGTTGACAACCGAAAGTGATCCTAAGCACGATCCCTTATCCCTAGCTTGAGCGGTAAAACCTAGTCATAACATAATGATAAATAGCCATCATGATCTAAATCAATTAAAAGCCTTCAGAATAAAATACTAGTCTCTGGGACCTCGAATTCTACTAATCTGGTAGTAGAATCCATCCTGAGCCTTAAGATTTAAGTTCCCAATTTTAAAACCCTATTTTGGTCATTCTCCCTAATTTGAGTCGCGGGCCGATGTAAGTCAGAGAGCCTTGGGCTCTCGCCAAGGGGACACGGGCCGCGGCGCACCTCAGCCTGCGCTGCGGTGCCTGGGTAAAATCAGAGGCTCCCAAGCCTCCTAGGTTCATAAAGGTCTCAGCGTCTGAAGAACAGGGTCGCGTCTCGAACCTGCGAACCCAATGTTTTTTTCCCGCTTTTCAGATTTCTAACTCCATGAAATTTAGTCTAAACATACTTTATGGCCAAAATTAAGTCCCTCAACAACTCTACAACACTTTCGGCAGCACTAGTACCTTGGAAAGCTAACTATATCACTCAATTCGTACCAAATTCAACTTAAGCCTAGAACTTAGCTATGCTTCATTCTTAGCAGAATTTACCAAAAGAAACATTGAAATAACCTTACCTCTATGATGATTTCGACCCCGAGCTGATTCCCAACACTTCTAGCGTGTTTCCCCTTAGTTCCCAGCTTTAATTCTCAGCCAAATCCTCAAGACTTCACAAAAGCTCCAAGCACACCAAAGAGAGGCTAGTAGAAAGAGAGAAAGGTTGAGATTTATGTTTCTATTTCTCACTAGTTCTAGAGTCTTAGGCAAAACAAAGTTTATCCCCAGCAGTAGAATACCCAAAATGCCCCTAGGTAAATTCTTAGCCCTTCTAACACCACCAGGGGAAAATTCGTGGTTTGCTCCATTCCCGCTAATTCCTCGAATAGTCCTATAATTCCCCTTTTAATCTCGACATACACAAATAATCAATAAATCAATACTCATTGCTTGGTAACCCTGGACACGTACTATATCCCCAAAATACCCCTTGGCTCACCCCATGCGGTGTATTCGACCTCGTTGTGACTATTTCGCTATTCCGCTCCCTAGGACCATCTCAAATCACACATCATAAATAAATCTCCACAATCTTGTGGTCTCAAGCACAACACACATATAATTTACATTTATGCCCTCAACGGGCCAAAATTACGAGTATGCCCTTATTAACAAGAACAGGCCCACATCCATATTTAATTGTCCTAAACATGAATATGTAACCATTAATCATTTATCCATGTAATCACATGCTAATACACATATTTCACATGTATAACCCATTAATTGCTCATATAGCCCCAATTAGGCCCTCTAGGCACTGCAATCAAGGCACTTAGCCTTAATAGAAAATTCGGGACATTACAAGGGACATCTAGATCAAATTCAAAATATGAATAATGGTTACCTGACACATTTGATGATGGAGTTCTATCACTAGATTAGGCTCTTGACTGTGGTGAGGATTCATGACTTGGTTATTTCTTTGATAGGGATATCTTTTAGTGTAGACAAGTAGCTCTTGTTGTTGATTCAACTCCGGAAGACTTGTCCTTGTTTCTATGACTAGTTCATGTTGGTTGTCTAGAGTAAGGTCAGATGAAACTGGAGTAGAAATAGGAACGACTGAATCATTGGGAAGAGAAGGAAGAGTAGAAATAGCAACACCTGAAATATTAGGATGAGACAGAGAAGGAGTTGGATTAGGAAGAGAAAGAGTTGGAGTAGAAAGAGGGACAGCTGAAATATTAGAACAATACGGAGAAGGAGTTGGAGTAGGTTGATTCAGAGGTAACTCTAACTTAGGGTGTCCCATGACCACTGAGCTTCTTGCATTGGAGAAGGATTCTCCCCCTGAAGTGAGGGGGCGGATAATATGGATTATCTTAAAAAAAAAAACTAACATCATATGAGACATGTCTTTTGTTGAAAGGACAGTAGCACTGGTATCCTTTTTGAGTTGGAGAATATCCATTAAAAATTGACTTAATAGCCCTAGGGTCAAGTTTGTTGTGATCATGAGCATGGATATGGACAAAAGTGACACCACCAAAGGTTTTGACAGGAAGAGTATCGGTGGAAACATGGGGATAAGATTGTTGAAGAACTGAGTAAGGTGTTTGAAACTGAAGAGGACAACTTGGTAGACAATTGATAAGGTATGTGGCTATTAAGATAGCATCTTGCTAAAGATTCTTTGGAGCATTCATGGTAAACATGAGGGCACGGGCTACTTCCAACAGATGGTGATTCTTTCTTTATGTGACACCATTTTGTTGAGGGGTACCAACACATGAACTTTCACACCATTATCCGTACGTAATATATGAATGTTGGTCTGAAATTGGGTTTGAATCATATGATGAAAATTTTGAAAGATTTGAAAGGTCTCAAATTTGTGTGTCAGAAGATAAACCCAAGTGTTACGTGTGTGATCATCAATGAATGTTATGAACCAGCGTTTACCTTGAGAAGTGCTAACTTTGGAGGGTCCCCATATGTCACTGTGGATTAGGGAGAATGGAGTTGTAGGAGTATAGAGTTTTGGAGGAAAAAAACTTTGAGTGTGCTTTGGAAGTTGACAGAGATCATAAGGAAAAGAAATAGAACTTTTATTAGTAATAACGAGGGAAATAAATGTTTTAAATAAGAAAAACTTGGATGGCCAAGTCTATAATGCAACAACATTATTTTGCTATTACTAGAAACAGAAACAGAAGCATTACTAAACATAAGAGGTTGGTGTCTCGATGAATGTTGACTCTGAAACAAATAAAGTCCATCATGAATCTTAGCACTGCCAATCATCCTCCCCGATGATAGTTCCTGAATTTGACAATAATTGGACACAAATTTAGAAACATAGTGATTATCAAATGTAAGTTTGCCAACAGAAATGAACCTACACATCAATGATGGAACATGAAGAACCGATTTAAGGAGAAGACCAGTAGATAATCTAATTGTGCCTATGCCTACAACAGAAGAAAATGTATCATCGGTAATTCAAACATTAGTTTTAGTAATACATGTAGTGTATGAATCAAATAAATGATGATGACTTGTCATATGGTCGAATGTACTGAAATCAATTATCCACTCTCCTGAGATGCTACTGAGGAAGATAAAGCAAAATAGCAATTACCAAAGTGAGCAACAGAAAATGAACCTAAATTGGGCATAGAGGGCAAAGTGGAAACCCAACATAAAGGGCAAAGCAAAACCCAAAGAGGACTAATTGAGCAGTTTGTATAAGTGCTCAACTTGTTCTTTGCTGAATGACAAGGGAGATGTATAGGTCGAAGTATTAGCATCACTAGTGGATTGAGTTTGAGATTGAATTTTTGAGAAAGAGGAGTTGGATGCAACATTCATGTTGGAGTAGATGACATCTAGTGGAGCAGCCGAGAAATCAACAGATGGAGCCCAAAAACCTGCCAGAAATCGACAGAAAAAGTTGCTCCCAGGAAAAGGAGAAAAAAAATTCATGAACACTACCATGCGTGAACAATATATTTTTTCTGAGAAAAGGGCATAAAGATGACGATTTATCCAATGCTGAACTACTTTGGCACTGATACCATCTAAAAAAATCTATGAAGAAAATAATTCTCTAATTTTATTATGAAAAGAATAGTATATATTCATAAGGTTGTACTGAATAAATGAAATAAATACTGAATCAACTAAATCGTGTAAACTAGAAACATAAAGATATACGTATACTACAGCTATAATCATTTTAATTGATTTCCTCAACATATTGTTCTACATGGCTATTGGCAGTATCTATTAAGTATTATAATATAAGATAATTCTCCAGTAAGGGCATAGAAAATGCCCCTGCCGTAGGGTCATTTTCTTAATCTGGTATTTGGAAAAATTATAACCCAATTATTTTTTTATGGAAATGTATATTATAATTATAGCAGGCATTCCACCACTTTTCAAGAAAACCTGAATAATTTACAGTGCCCAAATAAGAGTTCTCAAACAATTTGTTTTCCACTAGTATAAAAAAACTTGACCACTGTAAATTATTCGACATTTTTTAAAAATTAGTAAGAAGTCTGCTATAACTATAATATACATGGTCATGAAAAAAAAATTAGATTATAATTTTTCCAAATAACAGAAATAAAAAAACACTCGTACAATAGGAGCATTTTCTATTCCCCTACTAAAGAATTATCTTATAATATAAGTGTACTTTCCTTTCTCATTTTTTTTTGGGCCCCGGGTAGAGAAAAGAAACTGCAGAATCAACTGATTATATGAATAGTACAAACTGGTTGTCGATTAAATAAGAAAAAATGTATTAGTAAATTTTAATAATAATAAGTTGCTTATAAAACTATAAAACTTATACTCCTTTGACCCATCATATTCATAAATTTGACAATGTCTATATATATATATATATATATATTAATTGGAGCACTACCATGCATGTTCAAGATTGGTCTTAATGCACTAAAATTCAAAGGAGGCCAAATTTTGGTTTATCATGACATTAGATAAATGGACAAATGCCATTAGTGGACTTGTGGCTTGATCAATAGATGACCCCACACTGACCACTTACAGGTCTCCCTTATAGAAAGCGAGTAATATGTTTAGTAGCCTAGTTGAGGAAATACAAATTATTTGAAAGAAAATAAGTTATAATGAAAGGTTTTTCTTATTGTATTTATTTCTTAATTAATATGGCTTTGATTTTGGAGTTTAAGAGATGCCTACATAGCACATGCATGACATAATTGGACAACCCATATGGGAAAGATCCCATCACTTTGCTAAATCCAAGTTAGGATTTGATGCCTTTGCTAATTAATGCAACAGATCCCATCACGCACATTGCATTAAAATAATAATAATAATAATAATACTTTCAATTAAGACCATAAAATTCTCTTTATTGAATACTCATCGTAGAATAAACCCCTTTTCTTACAAACTAAATTATAATATATAAATATTAAAACCATGTGAAGAAAAATGGTATACAATTTGGACATAAAGTGAAACACATGATCGATCGAACCCTATGGTCACTTATTTTTTTTATTTATTGTTGAATTGACACATTTGTTCTCTTTCGTTAAAAATTAATTGAACGTGATCTTTTCCATGTGTACCAGTATAAATTTAATGAGGTGCGATAAGGATCCTCACTAACTCAGGCTCTTTTTTATTCTTTTATTTAGTTTGATGACACGTGTCATTTTTAAAAATATATTTATTTTTACAAAATAATTAGATTTTACTATAATTATGCTAATGTAATTAATTTTATTTAAAATTTACATGTGAATAAAAAAAAAAAAACTAGTTATGATTTTATTGTTTAAAACTTCCTTATAATTATGCAGAACACTTATTTTATGAAGGAAAGTTATCATTTTCTATAACTCCTAAGCTTAAACATAGTAATAATATTTACTTGCTTTCAAATTCATTTTATTGTTTAAAACTTCCTTATAATTATGCAGAACACTTATTTTATGAAGGAAAGTTATCATTTTCTATAACTCCTAAGCTTAAACATAGTAATAATATTTACTTGCTTACAAATTCATTTATCGTTTTGAGTTAGTCTTTTGTACTTATTTCATTTAACATGTATTAATTCATACAAGTAATTTATACCTATGCCATATACTAATTTATTAAGTGAGATATCTTTTATGGTATTTAGTTAGTAGGAAAAAAGTAGATTTGTTTGAGTCTAGAAAGAAAACTACTATTATGCTTTTTATGAAAAATTAATATTACACTTTTACAATGAGCCAATATTGCATTTTTTGCATTATAAAAGCTAAATACAAATAGAATGTGTAATTGTATACATTTATATATATATATATATATAATAGAAAAATAGAAATGCATTGCAATACAACAATTACTATATTTTAATATAATGTGATTGATTAATTAAGAGTTACAAAAAGTGATTATTTAATCTAAGTGGAAGAATGTTATATTATTTTAAATAATATAATGTTACATTAAATAATGTGATATAATGTGATTTGTTACACGTTGTAACACATATGTATGTCCAAATCTGACATATTTTTTAGTTACAAAATCAATTACAAATTTTTAACTCCCATATATTATCCAATAATGTGTAAATTGTATCACACAATTTAGTTTGGATTTCACAAAGCCATTATGAAATATTGATGTTGGAGGAATGTTTTTAACTCCCTTTAGGTGTGTGGAAGTTACAAAATCATGTGGGAAAGAGTTTGGGATGCTTTGGAAAATCTAAAATTTTGGATGTTGAAAAATGGGTTGTGGCCGCGGCCACTAATATTCCCTGGTCGTGGCCTGGGGAAAAGAGGCTTGTGATCGCGGCCAGTGAGGCTGACAGCCAATATCACTTTTCAGTTTTTTCCAATTTGAACGTTTCTAACATCCTAAGTGTTATCCAGATTTCCGGATAGCGTTTAGATTGATGTCCTCGGGGAAGCAGAATTATCGATGTCTTTCACGGTAGGTGACCAGAGTTCGCGGATGGACAGAAAGGCTTCGCCTCTCCTGTTTAGTATCCGGATTACTCTTCCAAGCAAGCACAACACAGAAACACGTCGACTCTCCCGGACTCCCGAAGGATACCCCTCGGGGAGGCCCCTTCCAGGAGAGGCTCTTCGAGTGGTCCCCGCGGAAACAGTTCCGTGCCTCGCACAGAACAAAACTGAACGGTCGAGTCCGGGAGAAGGCATATTTGGAACGATATCCGTCTGACACAGGATCCCGCCTGACACGCCCGTCAGGTCAAAGCCGCACACATCCCAGCACGCCTAAGGGTACCTTTTCGCCTACTGTTCCGCTGACAACTTGGAAAGGACGGCTGACTTTGTGTGTTCCCCATACTTTCACGTAAATATACCCACATAGAGTCTTATAGCCATGCTACTACAGTAATTGTATCCCCTATTTATGGCTGGTGTAATTAAGACTCATGGACGTAGAGAAAAACCCTAATCCGAAACCCTAGCTATAAAGACCCCTTCATTTTACAAGAAGAGGGACCAAGAGATCATATAGCAAAAACTCTACTAAAATCTCTCTAGCTTCATCTTCTTCAAGAGAACCCGAGAGAAACACTGTGAGTGTGTGAAGTTCTTGTGCACCAGCCATCTTACTGTAACCTTTTCCAAGTATAATAACATCGACTCGTGGACTAGGGCTTGTTAACGCCTGAACCACGTAAAAACACTGTTTGTTTAACTATATTTCAGCATTTCTACAGTTCTTATCTTTTTATTATTCTGTTTGTATTCGTTTCCGAAAAACTCGGTAAACACTAAGTAACTCACAAATCTCCATTTTAATTCCATAAACATCCAATTAAACATTGGTAACATCCACAGGAGTTGGTAGAATTTGAAATTGAAAAGGTATCTCAAACTCTATAAATAGAAGCCTAATGCTCACTTGTAAGACACCATATTTTATCCACAAAGTACTTGGCTAGAAAATACACCATAGTGGCTTGATAATTCCAGAGAGATATTTACTTGAGAGGCCCCTTAGTGTTTAGAGAATAGGGGGAAATACACAAAGCTTTTTAAACTTATTTATCTATCATCGTATCTATTGTAGTTTTTGCATGGAGTTGTATTTTGGTTTCTCTATTCTCATTGAATATAATATATTTTCTAACAACAATCAGTAAAGTTATGCAGTGGAAACACATAAATAAATATTGTAATTTATATCATTCACATATAAATAAATAAATAAAGAGTTGAGTGTTATAATTGCATAATTTTAATAAATTTAAAATATTAAAATTAATTATTTTATAAAAATTGACATTGCTAATAAGATGACACATGTCATCAAATTAAAGAGAGAGTGCAAAAGATAGTATGTTAGAGAGTCCCCTTAGCACTCCAAAATTTTCATCCACTGGGGCGAAAATTTAAAAATTTTATTAACTATACAAATAATATGTATGTAAAATTATAATACCATAAATGTATAAAAGTTACATGTAAAAGTGAAAGAAAAAAAATAATAGGGACATAATAGTAAAATATTCTATAAAATTGGATTAAAATGTAAAAGAAATACACCAATCTATATCTATATATATTTGTAAAGGAAAGCTTTGGAGATATGATGTGACATCCTATAAATTTTTAGAACTATTTTATCTATTTTATTATAATTTAGGTGAATTTAAGTTTCATTTATATATGTTAGGTAATATATATTTTTTTTAAAATCTCACATAGTTTACAAACGATTATGGGTGTTATAGTTATAGGCTCTAAATAAATTATTTTTTCATTCAATTTGATTTGTCCAACCATTAGTATTTTTTTTTATGGGTGATTGATTGATAAAATTATGCTCCCCAATTAGTTATAATTTTTTAGTTTATCAAATCTATATCAATATTAAAATTAGTAATTTTATATTTATTTCTATACATTTACTTTTGTAATATATATTTTTATATCATTTAAATTTGTAAATATAATATATAGTGTAACAAAAAGACATAAATTGTATAACTTATTTTTAAAAAAAAAAAATTTACAATTTTTGAAGAGACATATAAAAGATTATATGTAGAGGTGATATTCAGTTCATTTGCAAAATCTATCTATGTTCTATCTATATATCTATAAAGAAAAGATTTGAAATGTTGAAGTAGCATTCTATAATTGTTTTTAGAGCTATTTTATCTATTTTATTAGAATTTAAGTGAATTTGAGTTTCATTTGTATATGTTAAGTAATTATTTTCTTTGTCAGAATTTCACATGGTTTACAAACAATTGTGGGTGTTATAGTTGTAAGCTATAAATAATGTATTTTTTTCATTCAATTTGATTTATCGAACAATTAATTTTTTTTATGGGTGGATAATCAATAAAATCTTGCCCAATTAGTTCTAATTTTTTAGTTTATCAAATTTATATCATTATTAAAATTAGTATTTTTATTTTTTTTCTTATATGGAGCAATGTATATTTATATCAATATATTTAGTTTTTGTATTATATATTTTTATATATCATTTAAATTTGTAAATATAATATGTAGTGAAACAAGAAGACATGCACTTACCACTCAAGTTTGTGCGCTTTTAGCCACCTGGGATTGTGTTCATAACTGAGCACAAAAAAACTTTGCACACAAACTCTAAGCCTTATGCCCCCGAACACATGGTACCAAAATCAATTTTTGTTTTCGCTGTGAACATCTTAAAATTGTTACCACTGCTCAAATATACTTTTATCTGGGCAATAAAATGTTTTCACTCACTAGAGAAATTGTTCACTAGGCAGTAAATATCTTTACTCTTATGCACTTTTGTTTGGTTTACTCACCTCCCTGTATTTTTGTAGATGAATCGTTTCGACTACAATGGAGGTGACAACCAAACAGACTCCAATTCTTCATCTCCCAAGTCAAGTGACAGCCCACCGAGCAGTGATTCTTCTTCCAAATCTCCAAGCAAACGAAATCCCGAAGACTGTCATCGTTGTCTCAAGAAAATCCTTCCCTGATCAGCTTTTTGCTTCCTTCACGAAGAGCAATTCCTTAAGCAGCAATGTCAACACCAACCAATGAGGGTAGAAAAGTCCAATCGACTTCCTCATGAACAAGATCCCTAAGTAGCTCGTTATGGAACACAAAAGGTTGTGGAACAATAACCTTTCATGGGAGAACATTTATTAGAAGAAGCTGAGACTGAAGCCTCTTCAAGGCCTCCCCGCCAAGTTCAAAAAATTTGTAAACCCAAGAGAAAGGCTACCCAGCCTTTTGCAATAGAAATCCAACAAATTGCTACACTCAAACTGAGGAAAGAAGAGGATCGTGTGCCTTCTTGGTTCGTTCCTTAGGGTTCCAAGCTAAACCCCAAAATGCTCAGTAGACACATTCAGACTTTGGGGCTTGAAGGAGTGAATGTGATATGTCCTCACCCATACCAGAGAGCCAATAATCTCGGTGGAGCCTATTGTGCTTGGTCTATATATCACATCTATGCAGGAGCTACTATCCCCTTGCATCCTTTCTTTTGGTTAATAGTGGATTACTTTAATGTTTCTCCTTCCAGATAGCTCCAAACGGGATAGAAGCCATGTCTGCTCTATAAATTCTCTACCACTTCCAGGGTTGGAACCCACCTACCCCCAATGAGGTACACTATTTGTTCGATTTTAGGACCAATCCCAGCAATAAGAATACTGGTTTTTTCGACCTCTTTCATAGGCAAAAAGGGGATAAGTATCATGATGGTATTGCCCCTTAATCGAATCCTAGAAAGTATTATACGGAATTCTTTCTTACTCCAGACATTAAAGCCAACAACCTGGCTTTTATGCATGGGGGCTCTTTTTATCAAACTCTCCTGACCATGGAAATGCATTCCCGGGTAGAAGATCTCACTAACATGCCCATTAAGGAGAAGGACGTTGAGCAGTTGGTCACCTTAGAGAATCTTCGTTCAGCGGAGTTGTTACAGAACAACCAAGACATTGTTGTGGGCACCACTACTGATGAAGCAAGCACGGCTGACAAGTCAAATGAAGATACCGAAGTAGTCACTGACCGATTCTCTCCTGAACCATCTCCTCAGCCACACCGAATAGGTGATCTTATCATTAGAGAACCTCTTCCTGAAAATCCTCACGAACCCGCTTTCCCTACCAGGCCTGGGAAAGGAAAAAGCATTGAGCTCCTCAGAGAAGACAACCCATCACCAGAAGACGAGGACGACATATTTGATGAAATTCTAAACTCACATTTTTCCACTAACAGTAACCACAATTATATTGTGAAAATGAATGTGATGAAAGTGTATAGAGTCATGTGGTCACAGTAAAATTTTCATTCACTTATATTTACTTCTTGCTTCTACTGACTGGGTTTTTGCTTTACTTTTTTACAGATCCTGCCATGTTAAAGCAGTTCAACACTCCCTCTGCCCAAAAGAGGAAAATTGGTGAAGGTAGCAGCTTGAATCCTCCAAGCAAGGTCGTGAGGATTGTACCACCTAACTAAGGGAGACCATCTAACCAGTTAGTCACTATTCCAAGCTTGACTCCTCCATCTATTCCACCTTCTGCCAGCCTACAAACTACCTGACCAACAGGCTTGAGTGATCCCCTTCGTATTGCTGGTGAGTATGGCAAAGAGTTACTACACCACACTCTTCACCATAAAATGACAACTTAGACCTTTGAGACTCTACCCCGGCAAAGCATTGAAATTTCCCTTCATAAAGGCCTCACTGAAATAATGAGTGTAAGTATCTTATCATAAAAAGTGCTCACTTTCTTATCGATTATTCTTATTTTGAATAATCTTTCTGTTATCTATTTCAGGGACTCATCACTGTTAGTCATGCTCAACGCCGAGCAGTTTCTATAAGGAGCTGGTCAAGGTCTTAAATGATCAATTGATGGAAGCCCAGGAAAAGATTGAAATTCTGACTAAGTTTGAGAAAGATTTCCAACAAAAGAGTGAGCAGACAAAAAAAATAGTTGTTGATGGAGATAGATTTCTGGAAGAATTGGCTGATGAGGATAGCAAGCAAATCCAGGCCAACAAGACGTTGACTGACTAGCTGGCTGAAAAAACTCAAGAGAATGAAGAGCTAAAACAAGACAAGGAAACTGATCTGGCTCGTTACGAAGAAATCTGCTTCAACTGCTTCTATCAGATATGGAAGTTAAACAAGCCTATCAACCTCGACTTTCTCTTTGAAGAGGAAAAATGATGAAGAGCTTGCCAAATGTGAAGCCAAGGCTGCTGAGGAGGCAACTCTTCCAGCTGGCACTGTGTCTGCCTCTTCTGCTCTATCATTCTAAATAGAGTAGGTTCTAGATATTGACCAGCCAAGGGCTAGTTTACCCGAGCAGTGAACGTCCTACTCAACCAGAGGGGCTTCTTACCCGACCAAGGAGCTTCCTACCCAACGAGTGATGCATGCTCAACCGACCAGGGAAGTTGTATGCGCTTTCCCGACCTGTGAAACTTTGCACTTGACCAGTAAAACTTTGTACCTGGCCAATAGTTTACTCTTTTTTCTTTTGCTTTTGTAAGGATGCTGCTTAGAAGCTTTGATATTTTGCTCGTACGGCTAAGCTATTTGACATTTAATTTACTTTTCTTAAAACATTATTAGTCTGTTGTGAATAGTAAAGACACTTTGATTTATGTCTAACATTTCGCATGAGTACTTAGTTTTCTAACTTAGAAATTATAGACATTTCATAAGTCCCTACTAAGTATACATTATCACATTCTTATTACTCTAACATTTTATGAGCATAATGTTTATTTTCACACGAATATCTGCTTCTAACTTGAAATTTTGAAAAATTCCAAGTTACTTAAGCTTTGTCAAACAAGTTAGCTTAATGGCCTTTTTTGACTTTGAAAATTTACAAGTCAGCCTAAAAACAAATATTTTAACTCGTGCTCTCATTGCGTATGCTGAATTATATACTAGTATACCCTATGTGCCCCCCAAGTGATCGAGGTTTGAAGGATCTTTGGTCACTTGATACTTGACTGAATTTGTTCGAGAAACTATTGCTTGTGAAACACATCGAATATAAAGAAAACATCCGAGGAGTTGAACACTGCTAGAATACTCGACCAGGTAAATACTGTCAATCTGCCCAGCCAGGTGAATACCGGTCGGTTGAACACTGCCCGGTTTGTACTGACCAGTTGAACACTGTTCAAGTAAAAATAATCAATACATATGCATAATTTGTAGCAAGATCTGACTGCACTGTGTGTGATCTCTTTTATTACTCGTAAATTATGAAAGGACAAAATGTGTCTAATAATGAGTCTCAAACAAACAAAAATTGTTAAAAAATAAATGACTGGTGAGCAAATAACCAGCTCATAAACAAACTTAAATAACAAGTAAAACACTTGAATCCAAGCTATCACTCTGTAAGCGGTATTTATTGACAATATTTACTCAGGTGCTCTCCATTCTAGTAGTTTCTGATCAGCTCACCATTTAACCCAGAAAATTTGTAAGTGTCGGGTGGTATGACTTGCTCAATCTGATAAGGTCCTTCCCAATTTTTTCGTAGCACTCCAGCTATTGGGCCTTTGATGAACACCTTTATGAGGACCAAATCTCTGACTTGGAACTTTCGATCTTTACCTTTGGAATTAAAATTGTAGGCCACCTTTTGTTGATGGGCAGAAACTCTCAAGCTCGCTTTTTCTCATTTTTCTTCAATAAAGTCCAATGATTCAGCTAGTAATGTGTTGTTCTCTCCCTGGTTGGTCAACTTTTCATTACCTCCCTGGTCGGTAAAATCTGCAATACCTCCCTGGTCGGCAAAGTTCACAACATCGTGTTGGTCGACATAAATCTCCTCTACTTCTTCTTCTTTCTCTCCACACACAATCATGTTATTCTCGCTGATTCCCCTCCGTGCCTTCACCACCGAAGCATTGTAACACTCCCTAGCTTACCTTTGGTTTCCTTGGATACATCCCATGCTAGCACTGGTCGAGAATTTAATAGTAAGGTTCCATATAGACATCGCTGTGTGTAGAGCCATGAGTAGTGGTCGACCAATCACCACATTGTATGCTGATGAGTAATCTACTATCAAAATTTCTGTCATGAGTGTCTCGTGCCTAAGAGCATATCCTGTTGTGACCGGTAACTTGATTGTTCCAGCCGATGACAAATCTTCTCCAGTGAACCCGTAAATAACTTGAGAGCATGACTTCAAGTCATTAACTGACAACTCCATCTTTTCAAAATACGACTTATAGATAATGTCCACCGAGCTTCCACCAGTCACCTCTTCACCTTCATGTTTGCAATTTGGACTGTAATGATGAGCGAGTCATTATGAGGATACCTCACGTATCTTGCATCATCCTCTGTAAAAGTAAGAGACGCACTCTCATAACGAGGATTTTTGGAGGTCTCTCCTCAACAGTCATGACATCTGATGTTGCAGCCAACTCATGTCGAAGTGTCCGGGCGTATCTTTCCCTTGCTTTGTTCCTATCCCCAGACAAGTCTGGACCTCCACATATAGTGTGTAAGGTAAAGTCCATAGGCTCAAGTTGTAAGGATGGAGATCACTATAGTTTGAACCCAGGATTGATGTTCCTTCCTTCTTCTTAGGGTTTGTCTGCCCGATACCTTTCAATTTGCCCGACTGGAGAAGAAATTATATCTCGTCCTTGAGGTGATTTAATTCATTTGTGTCATGACCATAATCTCCATGAAAGCGACAAAACTTATTCATGTCCCTCTTACTCATTTCTTTCCTAATGAGTGGAGGTAGGGAACCTTCTAATGACTAGCAAGATATATTTATGCCCGGCTGTTTGAGAGAGTTGTGTAATTTGTGAACTGAGGTTCATACTTGGTTGGCTTGTCATTCGGTCCCAACATAGATTTTTCTACTTGTAACGCCCCAACTCCAGAGATTGCTACAGTGCACATTGCAAATAGTGCTAAACTCGCTAATCGAGTCGTTTGGCCATAAACGTGCAACTAAGCATGATTAGCGGTTTAGGGGTTAAAAACTTTGGTTAAGATATAACGTTTCACTAGAACGTTTACTGTATACATTGGGATCCCAAAAATATAATTTTAGAGTCTATTACAAGAAAGTGTTTACAACAGGCCGTTCTAAGCAGCAAAACAGAGTTCAGCCCTAGTTCCACTTTCAAACCTCGCCCAAGTATTGGTCGAGTAGCTACATATGTACACGTCATCACCTAAGCTCTCCAACTCAAGGATGGTCCAGCTTTCTTTTGCCTTTACCTGCACCACAAAGCACCCGTGAGCCGAAGCCCAGCAAGAAAACTCATATGCTCATAAACAGTCATATCATGATATCAAATCATATCTGGCATGCCTAGCAATCATAGCTCTATTCAGCATGCAAATGAATTCAAACAGATGCTGGGGTATCCAGGATAAGAAATCCTGGCCTTCTGATTGGAGGACTATCAAGTCAATCCTAATCGGATGAGTGTCACAACACCTGAGGTTCTGATAAACCATGTTGTGTGACCGACAAGCGAGCCACTAATTCAAGTGGAAGGGTGGCTATTGGGTAAGCCTCTATCCTTCAATAGGTTCTGGTAAACCATACTGAGTGACCAACAAGCAAGTCACTGGGGCCTCAGTGCCCAAAGCCATGCATATGATGATCAAAATGATCATACAGAGCTCATAGCTCTGATCAGATGAGTGAATATCACTTTGAGGTCCTGGTAAACCATACTGAGTGACTGACAACCATGTCACTAGGGGCCCAGTGCCCATAGCCGTGTAACAACACCATTACCT
Organism: Humulus lupulus; assembly: GCF_963169125.1. Lineage (NCBI taxonomy): Eukaryota > Viridiplantae > Streptophyta > Magnoliopsida > Rosales > Cannabaceae > Humulus > Humulus lupulus. The sequence goes on along the minus strand of NC_084802.1, from coordinate 147,458,353 downwards.
AGGCTTTCATGCAATGGCTCTAAATGACTAGCCTTTGCCTAGATAAATGCTTGTTTATATTCATCGAACTTGAGGTTGGTCCTGCATTAATGCTCTTTGAGTCATTCAATGCAGAGGGTCGATTAGGTCCAATCGACATAGCTTGCACTAAACACACTAGGGTTGTCATGACTAGTGAGTTAGCACAATGTGACCAGTGCCCAGTACCACTGCGAACCTGACTAGTGAGTCACGGCTTCACAGTTGATACTAACACCTTTTCCAATTCTGACTAATGAGTCTGCCCTGTGTGGCCAGTGCCCAGTACCACTGCCGAACCTAACTAATGAGTCACAGCTTCACAGTTGATACTAGCACCTTTGCCAAACCTGACTAATTAGTCTGTACCACGCACAGGTAAGCAATGCTATCAATGTGTATCATATGCCAATTATCCAAGAACAGGGCATTCAGCATGCTTACTAAACAGTTGCTAGCATAATTATGATCATGCACAAACTCAGAGACTCAAGCCCTGACCAATCTCATATTAATCATTCATGGCATGCCCTAATCACATGTTTCTCGTGCATCACATGAATCACACTTAATCATCCAGCATGCCTCAATAATAATCATATGCAAATGGGTAAGATTTCCAAGCATTCATTATGTTATCAATATTTACATTCAACATCCATCATGCATCAATCACAGCCTTGCATGTCACATATGGGGTGCAGTTTTCTTACCTTGGGTTCGAGCGAGATTTAATAAAAGATACGACCTTTGAGAACGATCAGTCCTTTAACGGTCACCTAGTCATAACCAAAAATATAGGATACCATCAATGAAAATGAAAGCAAGGTTTTCCAAACCAATATCTAGCCTCCGGGACATCAATCCACACTTAACCGGGTATTAGGATCGACCCCGAGGCCTTAAGCTAGCATCCCTAAGTCAAAAACCCTATTCTGGCCAAATCTGCCTCTATGGGCTGCGGCTCACTAAAGCCACGCCGTGGCTCATCCTCCTGACAGAGCCAAACCCCTCACAAACACGCACGTAGGCCGCGGCTCACCATAGCCGTGCCATGCCCCATTATCAAAACCAGCAAGCACCAGCTTGCTTCCCCTGCGTTTCTCCTCGAAACAAAACCTTCAAACCAGTCCCAAATCTCAACCTAACACCCAATTCAACCACCAAACATCATCTACAACTCACCCACATCAAAACCCATGTTAAACATCAATTAAACATCCATTAATTCCAAACTTTTCACAAGAAATTCACAAGCTGAAAACTAAAGCCCAAAACAGAGTATAACCAGAAACCAATGGCTAAAACTCACCTCAAATCCGAGCTTAGACCTCCTCCAATGGCTGAACCAAGTCGACAAACTCAGCCCCTTGATTTCCTAGCTTATTCCTTCAAATTGGCTTCAAAATTCCAAAGGGGAAAAGAAGGAAAATGATGTACGGCAAAGAGAGAAAGATGAGGATGATGATGCTCTGTTTTGGTTATGTTTTTCTACAGCCTTAAAGTCCATATAAATCCAATCAAATGACCAAAATACCCCTAGGTCACTTAAGGTTCCTAAAGCCACCCCAAGGGCAAAATTGTCCTTTCCAACCAATACCGTTAATCATAATTAACGCTCTCCAATTCCTGCAAATCTCAATATTCTCAAATGCCAATAAATCATACCCGATTACCCTTTGATTCCTGGCAACGTTCTAATTACCAAATTACCCCGAGACTCACTCCGAGCCCCGAACTTAATCCCGTTATGACTAGACCGAAAACTTGCATTCCCATGATCGTCTCATGTCGAATGGCTCGAACCAATCCACATATAATGTGGTAAAATTATAATTCACCCGTATGCATGAAATTACACAATCATGCCCCCAACGGCCAAATTACCAAAATGCCCTTGCAATTAAAGTATGAACCCATATGCATGCATTCACCATTATATAATAATATAATTCACATAAACATGCATATAATCATTAAATACCATAATAAATCAATTATGGCCCTCTGGGCCTCCTAATCAAGGTCTTAAACCTTATTAGGAAATTTGGGGCATTACACTACTCATGGCGGTCAGACCAATTATTCCCTCATTTCTTTCCACCATTCTGGCCATTTTCACCAACCATTGGAGGATCAGTTCATCTGCCTGGATTATTTATTCCTTTCTCCTCTTTCTCTATTGCATCATCCAAATTCATATACTTGTCCGCCCGGTCAAGAAATTTTTGAAGTGTTGAAATTGGGTTTCGATGAATACTATCCCACTAGGGGCTTCGGTAAATGATTCCAGAGGATATGGCAACCATCTTCCCCTCATCTCCTATAGTTGTTGCTCTGTTAGCCTCTCTCATGAATCTCTATATATAACTCTTTAGAGATTCATCCTTTCCTTGTTTGATATCTGCTAAGATGTTGGCATAAACCGGTGCAGTCCGGGCAGCACTGAATTGTTGACAAAACTCTTTCCTAAATGTTTCCCCTGAGGTAATTGAATCTGGTCTAGACTTCCAATACCATTCCTTGGAAGCTGACAGTGTAGTCAGGAAGACTCTGCACCAATAATCATTGCTTACTCCAAATAGTTCCATCTAATCCTCGAATTATCCAACATGTCTGATCGGATCTTCTCTTTCTATATACACCGGTAGTACTGGTGCTTTATATTTTGCTAGCGGCTGGGCCGCTCTGATTTGAGCACAAAAGGGGCTGCCACTCCTATGGTCTACTGCATCTAGCCTGGAAGGCCTTTTAGATAAGCCCTGCACTGCAGCTGTTAGTGCGTCAAGCTAGGCTTGGATGGCCGATACAACCGATGAGCTTCCAATATTTTGACCTCCTGGTTGAGCATTTCCATCTGGTGCATTGTTGTCAAGTATTTCTAGTTGATTGCCAGGCCAGGATAGATTATGCCCTTCGACATGGGTGGTCTTCCTCTTGTTGCTGATGACATCTCTTAGAACCTTTCGGCTAGCATGTCCTCCTAACCGGTCGAACACCATACTTTTTAATTTTTTAGAAGGGTTACTACGCAAAACCTGGTCCTTCCCACTATCCTGCTGGTCAAGATGTAGTGGCATCTTTTCAAAACAACCCAGGCAGTCTCTTCCTCCTTCTCATTTGTTGTTGCCCTCTTTTTCCTTTGACCGGTCAGTTTGATGACTATCAGCCTCTTCTCGACCATAGCCATCTTTGTATTGGGGATTTTTCTTATCTCAAGGAGCTCTACTTTTGTTATTCCCAGATGGGGTTTTGTTAATACTGAACCAATTACTTCCTGATCAGGAGGTTTCTGAACAGTGGCTTCTGGAAGGAGTTCTAGAATTCTCCCTTTGTGTTGACGTAGTTCTAGAGCGGACGCCATCATCTGCTCGACCAGTATGATTGCTTCAACTTTAGTCTAGTCCCCGAGAATCTGCCCTCCCAGCAGGGGACTTTTGACCAGCATTGTCGTTTTGTGCTCCTTAGGCAGCTACTCATGTTGTATCTTAAGCGTTGGCGTAGGCCAACTGGGTAGTCGCTTCTAGAGTGAGTGCTTCCTCCTGCTGTCATATGATCTCTGCACTTCTGGAATCAATATCCCATTTTTTTTGCTCGAATGCAACCTTCTGCTTGGCCATTTCTTCAATGGAAGACTCCGTCCAGGCATTGAATTGCATCATCTCTTCCTCGAGAGTGACCCTGGGCTCAGTGTTAGGGTACTCAGGTGCAGGACCTTCTGGGCTAATAGTTCCATTTGTAGTTGATGCATTGGTCTTCTTGGGTGCCATAATGGTAGGATGGTAATGTGTTTCTTCTATTCAGGCTCTCAACGAAAGCACCAAAAATGTTGACCACGATTTTGGCCAACTGCGAGTAGACACAAAAATGACAATAAACATAATAGCCTTGAACAAATAAAAATAAAACGACATGACCAATTTTATAGTGGTTCAGCCCCAATTTGTTGGTTATAGCCTAATCCACTTTGGGTTGTTATATATGTACCTACACTTAATATCAGATTAACCTAAGTCAACTGAGTTTCTTAAGTATAAGTAAAAAAATACAAAGTTTCTCTCTCTAAGCTCTCTCAGAAAATGCCCCAAGAATGCCCCAAGTAATAGTCCCAAAGTCTTAAAATTAGAGAGTCTAAAAGTCTCCAAAAGATCAGATCCTCTAAATGATCCCACAAGCTCTCTATTTATAGGCCCATGGATCGTACAAGAAATGTCCAACTTTAATTAACAATGTAATAAAAAAATTCAAAATACAACAATATGGCTATCACATCAGAATATCTAAGAGATTCTCGTGGTATTTACGGAGGATTCTGGTTGAAGTTGTTACTGAGATTCGTAGAAAAGTTACTGGGCAGTTAACTCCTGAGATTCTGACATTCTCGATCGACTACAGTCTTTAAATGTAACATAGCTGGTTGGCTAGATCTTCTTCTTGATGTAGCTGGTCGGCTAATACTTCTTTTTAACATAGCTAGTCATCTCTATTACTTGCATCTGATGTAACTGGTCGAGTGAATCTCCCTTCTGATGTAGCTGGTCGGGTAAAACACTCCCTGACCAGGTGAAGTCATACATAGTCGGGTAAATCACTTCCTGACCAGGTAAATTCTTACCTGGTCATGTAATCCACTTCTTGAGAAGGTAAAACCATCTTCTCGGCCAATGTTCTTCCGACGAGTGACATGACGACTCTGTAGGTCATATTCTAACCTTTGCACTTCCCTTGGTCAACACATTTATTGAACATTAATGTGCCACTTGATAACCATACATTGCCACTTGTCACTTCTGATTAAAACGTCGTCAAACTAAAATTTTAGGGATAACACATATATTCTAGGCTAAATAAACTAAATTAAAACCCTAGAGTCACTGAACCTTTATCTCCATAGCTAGACTTTATTTTAGGTCGCCACTAACAGGCTGCTTCGTCGTTAGGCGAGCTAGATCATGGCCCATCAAAAGAAAACCATCACGAGCTCCTCTTCTCAAGGCAAGAGGAAGGGGAAGGAGGTTGAGCTCCATTTCTTAGGCAAGACACGATGTGCCCAAAACCTCCATTCCCCACTTTGGCACAGTGGCGGACAGGGACACCGTAGTCGACAGTGACACCTTTTCTGAAGCCGAGCACATCGTGTCTGTAATAACAACTGAAGGAAAAGTGAACAAGACTTTGTTGAGCCACAAGATTGAAATGGGACCCGATGGGCTTGTTGCACGACCTCCGCTGGAAGGAGGGCGGAGCTACGCCCTACTTCAGGATGATTTCGGAGCCTGGAGTGATGAGCGCCTGAAAGCAGGTGCTTTCCTCCCTTTGGACCAGTACTTCGTAGACTTTTTAAACTATGTTGAACTGGCTCCATTCCAGCTCCCCACAAACTCATATCGACTTTTGCCGGGGCTGGAATATCTATTTTTGAAGCACGAGTGGGAGGTCCCCACCTCGGGTGACATCATGTATTTTTTCTACCTCAAAGCCAACCCTGAACAGAAAGGGCAAGGAGATGGTTTCTACTACATCACTCGATTTCCCAACACGAACTTGGTCATCGACCTCCCTAGCCACTTAAATGACTATAAAGATTAATTTCTTTATGTCAAATGGTTTGAAGAACTGCACTCACCGGTACTTCAATCGTCCTCATAATTTTCCTAACTCTTTGAATTTCATATGTGAATACATTTTTTATTAAGTTTAACCCTTCTAACTGAGTTGCTTCTTTGTGCAACTATATACAAGAGGACAGAGCGATATGAAACCCTTGGAGGTTAGTACGAGACATTGTCTTGTATTCCTTCAAATGAGAAAAAGTTCTTAATGGTAGTTAATGATGCTACCATGGTGGCCTATAATATGATCTGTAAAGATCAAACATTGGCCATCAGAGCCAGAGGTCCGGCCCCCGAGCTCCCTCCTCCTTAGGAAGTTTTCCCTACCGTTGAAGACACCAAAGGGGAAGAAGAGGTGGCGTCGCTGATGCGCAAGAGAAGAGCTCCTGAAGATGGGCAGCATCCTGACCCAGACCGAGTTGAGTCGGCCAAGGTAACCCCTATAGAGAATTAGAGCAGGCTGCTACTAGCTATATGCTTAGAGATGATGCACGAATATGGTGGGATGTAGTAAGGCAGCGAAGGGATACTGCAACTATGACTTGGGAAGATTTTAAGAGCATTTTTAATGAGAAATACTACAGTGTAGCAGTTCGAGCGGCGAAGGTTGATGATTTTATCAACCTGACTCAGAGCAGGTTATCAGTCATTGAGTACGCCCTGAGATTTGACAGATTGGCGAAGTTTGCGCCAGATTTAGTGCCGACTGATGCGGCCAGGAGAGATAGGTTTATACGGGGATTGAATGTGATGATCGCCCGCGATGTGAGTATTACCTTAAACTTGGAGACTACCACCTATGCCCAGGTAGAGGATAAAGCCCTTACTGCAGAGAGGGCTGAGGATCAGATCTGGAAGGATAGCGTTGCTAGGTGCGATACCAGGAGGACGGTGCCTCCTTCTTCTGGGCCTAGTCGTGGCAGTGGTCCCAATGAGCAGAAAAGAAGAGCACCAGATTCATTTGTTCCTTATGGTTCTGATAGGAGGGTTCGCGGTTCTATTGGTGGCCGTCAGGGCGGAAATGACAACTGGAGGAGCTTTTCGATGTGTCCGCGATGCAGGCGACGACATCAAGGTGAGTGCCGGACCAGGGCATGTTTTATTTGTGGGAGCACCAATCATTTGAAGAAAGACTGCCCAAAAGCTAAGAAAGAGGAGCCAAAGCAGGGAGACAGCCTCGCTCCTGCTAGGGTATTCACTTTGACTCAGACTGAGGCGGAGACCAGTCCCTCAGTTGTGACAGGTCATATTTTTAGCGCTGGTTCTTTGTATACTGCATTGATTGATTCTGGGGCTACTCACTCATTTGTATCTGCTAGGGTGATTGATCAGCTTTGTAGGCCTAGTATTTTGTATGCTAGGGGTTTTCAGACTTTATTGCCAACAGGAGAAGTGGTAGTCTCTAGGAGATGGGTTAGAGCATTACCAGTAGTAATAGATGGTAGGGAATTGTTTGTTGACCTGGTTGAACTAGATATGGAAGATTTTGACATGATACTAGGGATGGATTGGTTAACGAGGTATGGAGCAACAATTGACTGTAAGCGACGAATGGTGACTTTTGAACCAGAAGGCGAGGTACCCTTTGTGTTTGTGGGGACGGTGAATGGACCGCGGGTGCCTATGATCTCAGCACTAAAGGCTAGAGACCTGATGCAGGAGGGTTGCATAGGATTCCTAGCGAGTGTTGTAGATTCCTCTAAGGTGGCAGTAGTGGGACCGAATGAAACCAGAGTGGTCTATGAGTTTCCAGACCTGTTTCCAACATATCTGCCAGGATTGCCGCCACAGCGGGAGATTGAGTTCGTCACAGAGTTGGTTCCGGGAGCAGAGCCATTGTCCAAGGTACCTTACAGAATGGCTCTGGTAGAGTTAAAGGAATTGAAGATTCAGTTATAGGAGCTACTGGATTTGGGGTTTATCAGACCGAGTTTCTCGCCATGGGGTGCTCCAGTGTTATTTGTTAAGAAAAAGGATGGATCGCTCAGGATGTGCATTGACTACAGGGAGTTGAATAAGTTGACCATCAAGAACAAGTATCCATTGCCTAGGATTAACGATTTATTTGATCAGCTTCAGGGGAGTACAGTGTTTTCAAAGATTGATCTCCGATCAGGCTATTATCAGTTGAGGATCAAAGAAGAGGACGTACCAAAGACTGCTTTTCGGACGCGGTATGGGCATTACGATTTTCTGGTTATGTCCTTTGGATTAACCAATGCCCCAGCATCATTTATGGATTTGATGAACATAATTTTCAAAGATTATCTGGATAAGTTTGTGATTGTATTTATTGATGATATTCTAGTGTACTCCCAGTCAGAGACAGAGCATGAGCATCATCTGCGCCTGGTGTTGCAGCGGCTGAGAGAGCATAAGTTATATGCTAAGTTTATCAAGTGCGAGTTCTGGTTATCGCAATTTACATTTCTGGGCCATATTATCAGTAAGGATGGGTTACTGGTCGACCCAAGTAAGATAGAAGCAGTGAGAGATTGGCCTAGACCAAGCAGTGTTCCTGAGGTTAGAAGTTTCCTGGGACTAGCAGGTTACTACCGGCGGTTTGTAGAGGGGTTCTCCAAAATTGCTACTCCATTGACAGAGTTGACGAGAAAGAAGACCAAGTATGTGTGGACAGATCGATGTGAGAACAGCTTTAAAGAGTTGAAGCGGCGATTGATTACTGCACCAGTGCTGAGCCTGCCGACAGATAATGAGAAGTTTGTGGTCTATTGTGACACTTCTAGACAGGGTCTGGGATGTGTGTTGATGCAGGCTGGGAAAGTGATAGCTTATGCATCGAGACAATTAAAGGAGTATGAGTAGAGATATCCCACACATGATCTGGAGTTACCTGCAGTGGTATTCGCACTTAAGGTTTGGAGACACTATCTGTATGGTGAAAGATGCGAGATATACACCGATCAAAAAAGTTTAAAGTATATCTTTACCCAGAAGGACTTGAATATGCACCAGAGGCGGTGGCTAGAGTTGGTAAAGAATTACGATTGTGATATCCTGTACCATCCTGGGAAGGCTAATGTAGTAGCTGATGCATTGAGCCGGAGGGGCCTAGGACAGTTGTATAGTTCGAGGCAGATATCTGACAGATTAGCGGAAGAGATGACCAAAGCAGGTATAGAGTTAGTGGTTGGTAGGTTAGCCAACATTACTCTTCAGTCAACGCTCCTTGAGAGGATTAGGGAAGCACAGGGAATGGATCCCCAGTAAGCTGAACGTAGAGAGAATGTCCTAACTAGATCAACTAAGGACTTCTCTATCTCTGAGATGGGTTTATTGAAGTACAAGGGACGGATTTGTGTTCCAATTGATCAGACATTCGGCGAGAGATTCTGGACGAGTCTCATACCACTCCCTACTCTTTGCACCTAGGTTCTACGAAGATGTACCATGACTTAAAAGTTTTGTACTGGTGGTCAGGCATGAAGAGGGATGTGGTGGACTATGTGGCTAGATGCTTAACCTGTCAATAGATTAAGGCTGAACATCAGAGGCCAGCAGGGTTATTACAGCCTCTAGGGAATCCCGAGTGGAAATGGGAGGATATTGCCATGGACTTTGTGGTGGGATTGCCGAAGACTGTAGGTCAGCATGACTCGGTGTGGGTGATTGTGGACAGGTATACTAAGTTCGCCCATTTCTTGCCTGTGAGGACAACTTATACAGTGGAGCAGTATGCAGAGCCATATGTGAAGGAGATTGTTCGACTTCATGGGGCTCCGAGGTCGATAGTATCCGACAGAGACCCCACTTTCACTTCCAAGTTTTGGGAGAGCCTATAGAAGGAAATGGGCACACAGCTTCAGTTTAGTACCGCTTATCATCCTCAGATAGATGGATAGTCTGAGAGGATGATTCAGATATTGGAGGACATGTTATGAGCTTGTGTGTTGGATTTTGGGGGATCTTGGAGTAGGTATCTCCCTCTGATTGACTTCTAGTACAATAATAGTTATCAGGCGACTATCGGAGTGGCTCCGTATGAGATGCTGTATGGAAGAAAGTGCAGATCACCGATACATTGGGATAAGGCAGGTGAGAGAAGGTATTTAGGTCCTGAGATGGTTCAGAGGACCAATGAAGCACTTGAGAAAATTAGAGCTCGTATGCTCGCCTCCCAGAGTCTCCAGAAGAGTTTTCAGATCAGAGATGTAGGAGCGTGGAATTTCAGGTCGGTGATCATGTATTCCTCAGGGTTTCACCCCTGAGAGGAGTAAAACGATTTGGCTTTTGGGGCAAGCTAAGTCCCAGGTTTGTTGGCCCCTTTGAGGTTTTAGAGCGAGTTGGGGAGGTGGCTTATAGGTTAGCAATGCCTCCAGCTCTATCAGGGGTTCATGACGTGTTTCATGTATCCATGCTCCGGAAGTATGTATCGGATACTACTCATGTGTTGAGCTATGAGAACTTGGAGTTGGATCAGGATTTAGCATATGAGGAAAAGCCTGTTCAGATCCTTGATAGAAAGGACAAAGTCTTGAGGAACAAGACCATCGCCTTGGTTAAAATATTGTGGAGGAATAGCAAGGTTGAAGAGGCGACGTGGGAACTGGAGTCGGATATGCGGGAGCGGTATCCCAAGTTTTTCAAGTAAATTTTGAGGATGAAATTTTCATTAGGAGGGGATAGTTGTAAAGACCCAAATTCGCTAATAAGGTTTAAGGGCCTTGATTAGTGTGCCTGGAGGGCATAATGGGATTTATGTGTGTGACTTTAATGAGTTAAATGCATGATTATGATTTAAAGCATGTTATATGACTATTTGACTATTTGAGATGCATGACTATGTGTATTAGTATGCATGTAGGCCCTAATTGTGTGGAAAGGGCATAATTGTAATTTTGGCCATTTTGGACACAACTGTATTGATATCTGTGATCTGTGACTCGAGACGATCCTAGAATGAGCGGATTAGCGGAAAAGTCAAAGCGGGAATTTATAACCGGCTTGGGTTAAGCCTGGGGAGTTTAATTGGGAATTTAGAGAATATTTATTGAGGTTAATTTTGGTGATGAGGAATATATATATATTTGGTGATTAACCAGGTACTGGGTAGCAAGCGGGAAATTATTAGAGACACTCGAGGAATTAGTGGGAATTGGGTAAAATGACTAAAATGGCCCTACATGGACAAAGGGGTCTAGAATTAATAAGGAGGGCATTTTGGTCATTGGACTTCTTAGAGATAGGTTAAATGAAACTTTATACTTAGTAGGATTGGTAGAAAAGAGTTATAAGGCTGTGGAAAAGAAAGAAAAAGGAAGAAAAAGAAAAAAGAGAAAAACAGAGGGGTTTTGTTTCAAAGGAACGGTTTGTGGCTCTCCCACCATTTCCCTTCATTTTTCATGGAGTTAACCTCAGAGGAGAGCTAGGGTAGGCTGAGCATCAAGGATCCTAAGCTAGACTTGAATATTGGCAAGGGATTAGCAAGAACACATCAAAAATTGAGGTAAGTTTTTAGAAATTTTAGTTTTAGGGTTTGACTGGTTTGAGCTGTGTATTTAAGCTGAATTGATGGGGATTTTAGGGGAATTCAGGCCAAGGTTGAGGAGAAGCAAGCTAAGGAGGTCTAGGGTTGAACTCAAGGTCGAATTTCCATCCACGGTATGAATTCTAAGTCTTTAACTTTGATGTTTGACTGAATTTCTGGGTTTAGGGTTAACTATGGTAGACTTTGAGATTTGGGTTGCATGAGCTTGGGTTATGAGTTCTTGGAATGCTTGGGATGAGTGGGAGGTGTTGATAAGTTTTTTTTTGGGTTTGGCAAAGATTTGGACAAGTTTGGGGTTGAATTGGTTGAAAGAAATCGCAGAAAACGAAATTGGGTGTTGCCTGTCTGCAACTTGCGCTACAACGCTAGTCCTTGGGCCCTGTAGCGCTAGGCCCTATTTCTGGGGAAGTTCAGTTCTCCTTGTAGCGCTATAGCGCCCTCTTTTGAGCGTTGTAGCGCTACCCTGTTCCCAGAAAGGGGTTTTTGGGTTATTTTTTAGGGATTTTGACCTAGGGTTCGGGGTTCGATTCCACCACCTTTTTTTGTGGATCTAGGACTTCCCGGGGGGCTCGGGATTGGTCCCGAGGCTAGGTTTTGGACTTGAAGTTTGGTGATGACTTTGACCTATGAATTGTGTTTAGGTGAGCGCTAGGGCTCGAGTGGGATCGTGCTCAAGGAGTCAAGTGATCAAAGCTATCGAATTGAAAGGTAAGAAAACTGTAGCACTCGAGAACAGGGCATGGGCCCATAGTTTTATTGCAGGGCATGGCCCTAGATTGTATTACATGCTAGGATATAACCTTATTTGAATTATCATATGTTTTAAGGATTATTTCGAATTGTACGATATGTGTAATTATAGTGAAATGAACGGCTAAGGCCGAGAGCGGCAAGGCAGAGAGCGGCAAAGGCCGGGAACGGGAGTGGGGCTGGAAGTAACACTTAGCACATGGAGTGCTTATAGTCAGGGTAGGACCCAATGGATACATGGGGTATCCCTACGGTGAGGACCGAGACCCCAGGCTTGGTAAGGCTTCTGGGGCGGCATGGCCGTGTTTGCTTGGTCTGATGGTTGACTTGTTTATCTGTGGATTATATGTTAACTATACAATATGCATATGCTATATACTATTTGAGTTTTCTTGCTGGGCTTCGGCTCACAGGTGCTCCGTGTTGCAGGTAAAGGCAAAGAAAAAGTCAACCAGCCATGAGTATGGAGAGCGTGGGGGTAGCGCGTACATGTTCGGCCTGCCCGACTGCTTTGGTTGGGGGAATTTTGAATATGGCTATATTAACTTGTTCTTTTGATAGTTAACCAAGTGTAAATCTATTTTTGAGTTGTAAATATTTTGTAAACCTTATTTTTGGGATCCCAGATATTTGGTACTTAATGTTTTCAATGAAACTAAGCATTTTCAAAGATTACAGCCTTAACTTCTGGTTTAGTCACACTTTTGGTTTTAGAAACCTCGTAGAGTTAGTTAGTTGCACAATTTCCATTTTAAACTCACTTAGTAACGGCTCTAAGGTAGTAGGGCGTTACACCGATAATCCATTAGTTACAGGTTTTACCCAGTCCGATTCGTAGCCCCGAGCTGATCATAATAGTTTCCTCCTCTAGCTCGGAGGGTAGGGTTCTTGCTCTATTCTTTTCCTTGCAATACTTTGACTAACCATTTCTTGTATATGAATCTTCTCCTCTTTCCTTTTCAGGCAACGATATGGACCTAAGGGAAGCTTTAAATTTTACGAGGTTAGACCTGGACCCATGGTCAAGAAGGAAAGAGTATCAAAGAAAGTTGCCTCCATGTCCGGAGCTTTTACCAAATCCCCTGTAAAAGATAAAGGTGCCAGGTCCACCCAGAGACAGAAACAGCAAACCCAGCCCCCAGCTCTGGTAACGACCGGTACCGTTCTTAAGTGTAGTGACCCAAATTTGCTAATAAGGCTTGGAGCCTTGATTAGTGTGCCTGGAGGGCAATAATTGTTATAATGTATTAATTTATGTGAATTTAATGAATATATGGTTAGAATGCATGTTTAGGTGATTAAATATGCATGTGGGCCCCATTGGGTTGTAAGGGGCATAATGGTAATTTTAGCCCGTTGAGGGCATAAATGTTATATATGTGATATTTTCGATATAATGGTGATATATTTGTGATGCACATTCCGAGATGGTCCTAGAGAGCTATTTCGCTAAAAGTCACAAGGGGATTTAATACCCGGCTCGAGAGGAGCCTAGGAGTATGTTGGGAATATTATAAATTTAGTTTGGGAATTTGAGTAACAGTTAATGGCACTTGGGTAACTATAGGTGACCATTGGGGATAGTTACTTTAAGTGAGAAAGTGGTATTTTTGTAAAAGAATAGGAAAGGTCTAGGTTGCCCTTGAGGATTAGCTAGAATAAGAGTTAGATGGAAGGGAAAATGGGTCTTTTGGCTTGGATATAGATAACCTTGGCTGAGGGGAAAGGCTGGAACGTTCTCATCCTTGTGTTATGCAAGAGCTTGGCTTTGGGAGCTCTAGAGAAAACTAGGGAAAAACAGAAAGGAAGGAGAGGAATCTATGAATTTTTGTGGTATCAAGAAGGGAGTTAAGGCCAAAAAACTTAGAGGATTGTTCTACATATTGAGGTAAGGGAATTTTGAGTAATTACATTGTAGAATTCAGCTAAGAATGTCATGGTTTGAGAATTGAAATTGGGTGTTTTGATTGGTAGATTCTTGGGGTGAATTATGGTTAGGTTCAGCTTGGATTTGTTGAATTAAGCTTGGAATTTAATTGGGAAAGCAGCTCAAGGTCGAATTCTTGTTTGAGGTAAGAATTCTATGCATTTCTAAAGTTTATATCTGGTATGGTTTAAGATTTTTAAAGGGAGGTTTAAGTTTTGAAAGGCTTGGTTTAAGTTTCTGAAGTTTTAAACCAAATTATGAAGTGTAGGTTTGATTATGTGTTTGAGCTTGTTGTTGATGTTTTTGAGTTGTTAGATGGTCTATGTGGGGTTTCGAATTGAATTTGAGACTTAGGTATGCCTTGGAATTGATTTGGGAGTGTTTTGGCTCGCGGAAAACGTTTGGAGAAACCCAGATTTCTGGGTTTGTGAAGGGGCACTGCGACCCTGTTCTTTTGCGCCGTGGTGCTAGGTTGCATCAGGGAAGGGAGCCACGTTGGGCGCCGCAGCCCTTAAGGGCTAGTGCCACGGCCTTAGGCCATTTCTGGGCAAGGGGAAATTTTAGTTTTTGGCTTTTGCCCAGGTGGCTCGGGGGACGCTTCCGCCACCTTGTGTGGGGATTCGGGAGGTCCCGAGAGCTCAGGATTGGTTCTGGAAGACGTTTTTAAATAGATTAGTAATGGGAGTGTTATTTGTGTGTTGTGACTAGATTCTCAGTGAGGCTAGGATTAGAGGACCATGCTCGAGGGTTCAGTGCTTAAAAAGCTTGGGACACAGGTAAGAAAGCTGTTGTACCCATAGAGCAGGGCGAGGCCCCATAGTTGTGTTGCAGGGCACACCCCCAGATGATTATGTGTTGGGTGTAGCTCATTGATTATGTTAGTATATGTTTAAGTTACGTTTTAATTATGCTATGTATGCATATATGTGAAAGATCGGCTAGGGCTGGGAACGGCCAAGGCTGAGAACGGCAAGGGACCGGCAGCAGCATTTAGCACGCGGAGTGCGAGCTGCCAGGGTAAGACCCTGAAGGATACCTGGGATATCCTTACGGTGTAGACTGCAACTCAGGGCCTGGTAAAGTGCCTGAGACGGCATGGCCGTATGTGTTTAGCTTGTGGACAAATTGGTTATATGCTATATATGACAAATTGGTTATATGTGACGCGGAGTGCAAGCTGCCAGGGTAAGACCCTAAAGGATACCTGGGATATCCTTAGTGTAGACTGCAACTCAGGGCCTGGTAAATCGCCTGAGACGGCATGGCCGTATGTGTTTAGCTTGTTGACAAATTGGTTATATGCTAAGTGATTCATATGTGGATGTTATCTGTTTATGTGGAGTTTTCTTGCTGGGCTTTGGCTCAGGGGTGCTCTGTGGTGCAGGTAAGGGCAAGGAGAAAGTCAACCGACCACGAGTATGGAGAGCGTGACGCAGCGCGTACATGTCTGGTCTGCCTGGCTGCTACAGCCAAGGGTATTTTTGGAAGTTGTTTGTAAAGAACCCTATTTTGCGTATAGTCGACTTAAAGTGTATTTTGAGTTGTAAATATTTGTAAACAGTGTTTTGGGATCCCAAATGCTAAACATTTTATGATTTTTCAGTAATGAAGTTATTTTCAAAGTTTATAATTCTGTTTGTGGTTTGATTACACATTTGCCTTAAAACCTCGATTAGCAAGTTAAAAGCACGTTTTAAACCCACTTATTAACGACGCTAAGGAAGTAGGGCGTTACATTAAGTTTCCTCCTCCTCTTCCTCGACATGCACCTGCTCTTGTCCCTCAGGCTTTTCAGGGCGAAGTCCCCTCCGTTCAGATCCTGGTAAAACCACTTGAGCTGGCAAGGATCTGAGAAGCATGCCAAGGGACAGTATATATGATGGCAAACCATATGGTGGGCCACACATATAGAGCTAACATTAAGGACCTGAGGGCTATGGAGGAGCGTTCCCCTGAAGATGGCATTGAGTCTACCATGGGAATGAACCTAACTGTGAGCCACCTGCATTCCCCTTATAGTACTTCTTTTTCTTTTCTTCTATTTTTTTTTCACGGACTAATCTTGACCTACATTTTCCCTTTGTAGTTATTCCTAGCTCAATTCCGCAGCATTACCCGGTCCCGAGCTAGGAAAAAGGTGCTCAAGGTTGCCCTAGCCGTGTCTCAGGAAAACGAGTGGACTGCTAAGGCCGCCCTGGCCGTGTCTCATGAGAACGAGTGGATTGCTAAGGACCAGATGGTGGAGGTGAGCCAGCGATGGGATCAACTGCGGGCTGGGGTTGACAACCTCAACAAGAAGCTCGAAGAGGTTGATGTGCTCAAGAACAAGCTCTCTGAGGTCGAGGCCAAAGCTAAAGAGGAGATCGCAGACTCAACAAATTCCCTAGAGGAGATGCTTTACTGGTGTTGGGCTTACAACTAGGAAGGGGATTTCTCCTTTATGGTGCTGGAGTTCTCGGGACCTTATCTTGCCAGGTGTCAGAGTCAACTCTCAAAAGAGCCTTTTGAGACCATGGATGCTCCCGAAGCTACTGAAAGGGACGGTGAGGAAGTGCCCTCACACGGGCAAGTTGACGGAGCTCAGTGATGTTTCTTATTTCGTTTTTTTTTCCTGTAATTTGGTTCTCACAAACTGAAACAATCGCCATCGGGCTTAGATAAAAGTTTTTTCTCCTAGAGATAATTATATACTTTTTAGTACATGTTTGTTATTTTGTGATCTATTTTTGTTCCCCTTTGTTGACCCTTAATTTGGTCAACGACACAGAGTCAAATAAACGACAAAGAACAAAAAGGAAATCAAGAACAAAATCAAATGGAAAGAAAATGACACGAGTGATTTATAGTGGTTTAGCCCCAATTGGATGGTAATGACCTACGTCCACTTAGTGTTCTTATTGATATTGAATCCCAATATTGTAATCAAAGAACTAAGGTTCTTGATTTTCAACAGTCTTGGGTGTATTACAACTTTCGGTGGATAATCACACTATGCTTTTCTCTCTGAATCCCAATGATTAGAAGTTCAAAAGCCCCTTCCTTGAATTTTCCCCTTCTTATTTATAGGCTCAAGGAGGTTATATGAGCCGATGGGCCTTAATTACAATTAAGATCAGCGTATCAAGGTAATTAAAAGAAATATAATGAATGTAATTATTGCAAGATTGCGTATTTCAAGGAAGTAAATAGAAGTATACGACCAGGTTGGTCGCACTTAACCGTGAGACTTGACGAATCAACAACTATCTAGTCGATGGTCGAACAGGATCCCTTCACTCAGAACTGCCACGTGCCAGCCATGTGTGAGAAATTCTTGCCACATCATCAGGAGCTATTTTTGGGTAAACACACTTAATCTTTTATTTTCTCATGCTTATGAACTTTGAATTCTTGCACACTCGAAATCGTACGGGTTGTCTTTAGAATGGGATAGGTTGCTGATGGCTTGACTAAACAATTTTAGTCGATACCCTGGTTATACCTAGGAATTTGTCCACCTAATAGTGTTATGCATGTTAGGAATCAGGCCTCAGACCTGGTTATGTCCAGGAGTTTTATCCGCTTAATAACATTGTACCTGTTAAGAATCAGGCCTCGGACCTGGTTATATCCAGGGTTTCCTAGTTGTCTTCTAGGTTTTGTTTTGTCTTATAAATTTTCCAACTTAGCTCGTATTCGGAATTACTTTGAAAATCCGAAATTTAAAAAATCGTTGAATAATCAATTTTTCCAAATTCTATGTTTCAAATTTTATCCGAATATGCTATTTTAAAAGCTATTCGGTTGTGTGCCCCCCAAGCAACCAGAACTTATGCATATTCTAGGTTGCTTTTACAAAATGAGCACATGATTCTTTACAACACAACAAGAAAAAATGTTTTTAATAACACAAAAAATGTGTTATCAAAACATACCATAACACTTTTTGATGTGTTAAGACCAACTATGTTATCGTAGGTCAGGGTACTTTACATAACACTTTATCATTGTTATACATATGTGTTATTATACTGTCAACAATAACACATTTTATGTGTTATTTTAATAAATAGATAAGTGTTTATTTATATTATTTATAGTCGATTATATAACACATTTCAATACTTATAAATTTGTGTTATACTTCACTTTAGTATAACACATTTTTTGTGTTATACTACACTTTAGTACAACACATTTTTTGTGTTATATAATGAAGTTTGCATAACAAAATTCTTTACATAAAAAGTGTTATTGTAATAGATATTATAACACAATTTTTGTATTTTTTTAGTATTTAGATAAGTTTAAATTCTCATTATATATTCATTTATATAACACTAATTTATTCTATTATATTTAAATTTTTTTTTATATAATTAAAATTAAGTTTCTAATATATACGCATTATCAAATGAACTTGATTTTCAAATAACAAAAAGTAAAAAAACATTCAACATTGTATTAACAATCCACAAATTAGTTTAAAACATTCAACACTGTCATCAACAACAAAATGTTCTTTAAGTATTCAAGGAGTCTTAAATATTCAACATATTGAAAAAGTTACAAATTTCAGCACAAATTATTCTACAGCTGCCCAACACAAAGCCTTCAAAATTAAGTATCATTTTCTCCTCCAATTGATGGAGAAAGAGACATTTTTCTCCTGCAATAGCAGATAAAAGGTAAGGTATATGCTTAAACAAATTAAATAATATGAATCAAATGATAAAACTGTATACAATATAAGACCTAAGCAAGCAATACTAGGTGAATATACTTCAAAATTCAAAATACTGCTATCACACAGTGAATAGATACATATTACAGTAAACAAACATTAACATTTTCAGGTTAAAGGGGCCTCAATTTCACCCTAAAGACATCTCTGGTTCAGGTGCTTAATTACTGAGACAACATGTTAAGAGTTTGGGATATTTGAGTTACAAAAGCATTTAGAATGATACTATTATTTCTAGGGTAGATCCATCGAATCTCATATCTCATTTAAAGGAGAGGTGTAATAGAATACGGAGCTCAAACAGGTACTAAACTCTAGACCTTAAGTTATTTGGGCACTAACAAGTAATTGCAAAACAGTGATACATATTCACATTCAATTACAAATTTTCAGTAGTCCATATAATATATTCAAGAATTTCATTCTCTGCATTTCATGAAATCACCACAAGCATTTAAAGTATTGGCTCCCATGAAGCTTCTCATACACCTGAAGAAAATACCCATTTAAACTCAAACTAGTAATCAAGAATCAAGCATACAAAACAGAGAGCTTGTGCTAGTAACAGGAAAATAAAACGCAGCCAATTTGTACAGAAAGAAAGCACTTTAAAAAGCATGAAGAGTCCATATAAATAAGGACATGATGTTCCTATACAAGGTGAACATCTTTCATCCAATAATTCCTTCAAGATTTTATCTTGAGATAATGTTACAACTAAGAAGGTATCAAGTGTTAAAAAAAAAGTGTAATGTGTTGTATAATAATGCAGAACTCATAATGAACTACCATGTTTCCTTACACCTGTTACCAAAATACAAACTTTGATTACTTATTTCAAATAAAAATACTCACACAAATGATAGCTTACTTATAATATAATCCACAAATTATTTTATTTTGGCGCTGGAGTCTTTTACTTTTAACTACTTAAATAGTTACATCAATTTGTGCTTAACAATTCTGCCTTTTCTCTTTTAACTTTTAAAGTCATTCGTGACTTTGGTAGATAAATTAGGCAAGGTATCTTACAATCATAACAGTGGTCAATTACTGAATAAGGAAAAATATACAACAATGTTGATATGTACCATGCATAGCAAAATGCATGACAAAGAATAAAACAATCTCCACGTACGTAAACAATCTCCATGAGCCAAAAGGACCCATGTGCCCATTGAGACAAAAAGATTAAGAGCCAACAAAATTTTAAGTTTCATGATCTCACGACATTCCTAGCTTTTTTTTTAGAGGCATTAACATCATGAGTTCTACATTTTCTTAACCAATCTCAAGCTTTTGTCAAAATAGAAGAGCCACCTAACTCAAAATATTATATTGTAATTTACCATCTTGGAGTTTAATCAAACAGTTTATATGCAAACCAAATTTTGAAAAGAACAAAATATAATATCACTGTAAATGGAAAAATATAAGAGAAGAAAAAAGCAAAAATTCATTCCCATTAAGATACAAATACATACAAAGAGAAGAAGGAATAGAAAGAATATCCTTAAGGCATACAGAAAAACAAAAAAGTAAATTAAAATGGAAACAGAGAGAGAAACAGAAAAATAAATAAATTCATTTCCATACACATACAATGTAGTTATAATTGATATAGAGGCAAATAAAAGTTCAGAAGACAATGCTCTTGAGAGAAATGACACATTCAGGAGATTGTGGCATGTCTGTAATCATCAGTTACCCATCCAACATTTTGTTACCCAGTAGTGATAGAAGGTTAGATAACTCTTTTCCATTATGGGTATGGGGAAAGAAATGAAAGCAAGAAAATAATAATAATTTAATTAGGGACGAGATTCGAGTAATGTACCAAAATTTGATGAGGTTGTTCCTCTAATTTAGAGACCACTTATACTTTTTGCTATTTTCTTGTGTTTCTGTTTCCTCTGATTTTCCTCGTTATGCCTTCTGACACAGAAAGGAAAAGAGATAAATAAATAAAAACAAGCACATTAGCTTTTTAAAAATGCCTAACATTGATTTCACACCATAATTGAAAAAAGGGCCTGATCTAGATAATTTCATATTTTCACAAAATTAGCTGAAACTGTGAGCTAGAATAAAAGTTTAGAATTTGTGAGGCATCTTTGTAATACGAAGGTGCTTTTATATGCTTGGACCATAAAAAGACAAGATGAAAATCTTATCATGTCTAGTACAAATGTATCTATAAATATGGTAGCAATAGTGGGTATGAGCAAAATAGAAAGAAGCCATGGCAAGTTTTAAGCTAAAATTTGGTTAAGAGAATAAGCAATTTTTTTTTTCAAATTATTGGCCCTATTCAAATATTCTAAAGAATTTGCACCTAAAAATAATCACAAGATTCTGATAATAGCAGCAGCATACTATGCGTATAATCTCCACTTCACAATAAACATTTTTCTAAAAGAATTTAGTGAATCGAGTTTAAATTAGTAATAACAATGTATCTATGCATCATCCACACGTTGGATTCTCAATATGGAGGTGCTATGAATGTGATAACACATACATACACACAAGTTCATGACCCTACATAATATGATGGAATATATTACACCTAACCTATCATATATGTTCAGACTAAATACCTTTATTCACATATATCTCAGTGAAGCATTCATTCAAACACCTCTAAGGCATTATTTAAAAGCTTAGTAATATATACATTAAAAAAGCAAGCAAGACCATCACAAGCAGTCAATAAGCAAGCAAGACCATTAAAAGCTTTTTTAACGCATGGCCTGTTCATAAAAGTTCATTTAATAAGTAAATACGCAAATATAACAAGAAACATGTATTCCAACAAATAAGATTGTCCTGGCATATAATTGGCAGAAAAAAAATACCTCCTCGATTCATATCAAGCCATGATGATGATCAGGCCAATCCAAAAGGAGTTGATGCCAAAGGATCGGGCCAATCCAAAAGTAGCAAGAGGGCTGCTAGTGTAGACCCTTCCATCTCGAATAAGAGACGAGCTGTCAGTGCCAACTCTCGATAATGGACAAATCTGAGATGGAACAACACTACTTGGACTTCTTCTATGAGCCAAAGAATGCAGGGAACTCAAAAGAGACCCAGTATGCTTCCAATATGCTGTAGTAATTAACTTGAGATGATTGTTGTGACCAAAGGAAAATCTCCCTAGAGCTGCCAGGATGGAAAAGAAATCAAACTTCATTAGTTCAGTTAACAAGTTACAATACTGCCCCGGGAGGAGCAGGTTTGTTTGAGCAGCCTCAAGAGTATGAACAAGCTACCAATATGCTTGTGGTACACAAATTTCAAACCATGGTAATGAGATGTATAGTAGCCAGAACATACATATGTATGGATTCAGTAGCTTATAACAGATAGAAAATCTACAATTATATACAAATATATATGTATGAATGCAGTAGCTTATAACATAAGGTCTAAAATTATGTATATATATATCTATGTATGGATACAGCTAAACAATAATCTGGCAGCCATGGAGATGGACCATAACAGTACAAAATTACAACAAGTGACTTGTGGTTGTAATGAAATGTCAGTGTCAGTGTCAGCAGTCACAGATAAAATCATGGTGTGCCAGTGGACAGCTCCATTGGCACACTACCATCCACACAAAAAATTGAAAACAAGACAATGTCCGCTCTGCTGTCTAGAGGGTAAAACAAGGACATTTCATAGCATTAATTATCCAAACCATATAATTTTTTAACTATGGAAAAACCTTGACCCCGTCTGTGACCATCCACAATTACAGCCAAAACAAATGCAGCCATTGCACACTGTTCTGGATATGCTTCCTGGCTATCAAGAAACCTGATGAAATATGTATGTCCCCCATCCTTCACTAGATCAACCTGGCATGACTATCAATCCTTGTAAAGATGCACAGCATAAAAGGGAACACCAGGAAAACAGTAATATAAAATACAATGAGCAAATTATTCCTAATTAAATATCCTGACTGTATAGATGAAACTAACCCAGTTGAAGTGAGCATCTGCATCAGCTTTTTCTGGTTGGTGCGGCACCTATTAACAAGGTCAACTATCACTTCATCTTTTAAAGCCTGAACAGATTGGCAAAATAATCACATTAAGTTTCAGGGATAAGAAGTTCATAGAGATTAAAAAAAGGGGACAAGTAACTCATATCATAGATCATAGAGATAAAAAAAATTCATTGCTCATACCGTAGAATCACCAGGATTTACTGCCTGTAGCATGTCACTTAGGAGTTCCAGAACATTCTGCATAGCCTCCATGCTTGACAAGCTTTATGAAAAAAAAAATCAGAAGACAAAAAATTTTCAAAACCTAATATCTAGATCATGAACTGCATTAAAATTGTCACCTCAAACTCTCAATTTCTGTAGCCATAGTTTCATCAAGCCTTCTTGAAGCATTGCTAGGCATTCCATATCCAGGTTGAGGACAACCCATGGTCTGATGTGAAGCAGGGGGTGTAAAAATAGGGATGGCGCCTAATGAACGCTTGGGAAATTCTACTCCAGAACGCTGTCATTCATTCAATTCACTGTTATTGGATAACAATTCATCTGATTTGAGAGAGAGAGAGAGAGAGAGAGAGAGAGAGAGAGAGAGAGAGAGAGACCTATTTCACAAATTTTAATATAATAGGATGTTAACAAATTTATATCAGTAATGAAACAGTGGGATACTAAGAATAGTGATCATTATCATTTCCAACTAGTAATTCCCTAACACAGTTAGGAAAAGTATACAAATAGCTATGACTAGCTCTTCAGGTAATTTCCTTTTTTTTAAAAAAAAAATAAATTTAAGGGTCAGAATATTGAAATGGTAGCTACAACATGTTTAACCACTTGATACTGTGTTCCAGATAGAAAAAAAACATAGGATCCATCAGCCCTGTAAAGGCTGTGATGAATTTTTATTTGAAAAGGTGATTGATGCAAATCAAACCTCATAATACCAAATTTCTATATCATACCTAAAAAGGTGAGAACAATTGAAAAGGAAAAAAGAACTCTTCTAGATTTAGTGCCGCAGGGAGGAAGAGCACATAGCATCTAAAAGATGGAGCTAAATGCATACCCTTAATTCATCACATGCCCAATAATATTGAGAATGCTTTCCTCCAGGCTCACCAAAAGCTTCTTGCCAAGAGTCAAGCAAGACCAAGATTTTCTCCTTCACTTGCATATCTGCCTGAATGTTACAATCCACGTGTTTCAAAATTAACAATCCATACAAATTCTTAATCAGAGAAAATAATTTAGATGCATAGAGAACTAGAAGAGAACACAATTCCACCAATAAAAGTTTGGAAAATAGTTACTAAACAAAAAGATGGGGAAATAAACACCTATCCAACTTTGTTTGGCAAAAATAATATCCTTAACAATTCGGACAACTTAAATATGTGGAGAATGAGAATTGCTGATGAACTATACAAAACTAGTATGATAAGGATGTACACTGTAACTGTATATATAAATATATATATATATGGGAGTGAGACTGCTAGCAACACTCTTCTTCCTAATCTCTCTCTCTCTCTCATTTCTTAGCATGCAGAAAAAAAAAAGTTAGTATCCTAATACTAAATTATAATTTTTTATAATAAGATTCCACATGAACATAGAGCAATGCGAACAATGCTCTTTTTCTCACTATCTTCTACAATTTACACTCCTCTCATTACCCGACAAGAGCAATAAACAGTTAATGTCTTAATATTAATTTTCATCTTATGGTAATAAGATTTCACATGTCAAGCAATAAGAAGGAATATAAAAGAGGGTGAGAATAGAGTGCTGCTGGTACTTCATTACACACAAACAAAGCACACTCATAAATGAAACTTGAGCCTATGCTTCAATAAATTACCAATTTCCTTGAACGACCAAACTCAGTGAGGAATGGCCAAATGGAACATCAAAAAGTCTTCCAAATATCCATTTGATCGGTATTGCACTTTAAATAAAGGCACCTTTAACAAACATAATAATTATGCAATTTAAACCTAATTGAATATTTACTTCTATAAAATAATAATATTGTCTCAATAATCAGATGTTACTGTATATCTCACCAATGGCGGTAGAGCACTACCTATGTGGTACGCCATCAGCATTGCCACATAGTAAAATTTGATATTAAGTGGAACCTACAACATCAATTGAGCACTGTTACATAGCACTAATCTCATTACGAAATGGTGTATTTAAACATTTTAAAACTTACCTTCTTCTTCACAATTTTGATCATCTCCCCTAATACATTCCTCTCGGCAATTTGGAAGTGAACGTAATCCCCACAGTTCTTTACCATTGTTTCTAATAGCTACAGAACCCAAATTAATTCAACAAACCAGTTAGAAAAGATTGACCACAAAAAAAAGGGGTTTCTGGTAGAATATACATATATAAATATATATACATATTTATACATATAAAAATACCAGATTTTTCAATAGCAAAATGAAAATTAAGGAATTTAGAAGTTCAAATACATCACTCTTTCTTATCTTCGTAAGAAGCCAACCTTGGTATTAATATGTCTAAAAACCTTCCTTAGGGGAACAAAAACAAAGCCGCCTCGAGGCCTTATTCATATCTCACAACGTTGTACTAATAATGGAGACCATAGGTCACTTTGAGATGTTCACATTCTCCCATTTACTATTTTAGAAATAATGTATTTTATTAAACTAATCAATTAATTCTAAATTAATTACTAGTTTATTAATAACCTATGAATGTAATTAATTACAAAATACATTTAATTATAAAAGAGCATGTTTCTTCAATTAATGTGATCTAGATAATTACCCATTACATCCAGCTAACTTTACTAAAAACACTTTTAAAATAAAGTTGATTATCTTAAAGGCCTACATAACTATTGTCTTTAATATGGTGTGAGTCACCAAATTTTAACTAATTTAATACTTAGTAGTTTAAATGCGATTGATTTCTCAAAAATAATTCACAAAACAATAAAGACATTCCTACATAATCATGTTTCTAAGAGATGCATGATTAATAAAAACTCTGTGGGGTTTTATGAATGACATGTAATTGACTAATGCATGATCATGTTATAAATCAATAATTTATTTAAATAAATATAATAAATAAACAATAAATGATGAACCGAGTACTATTGTGTATTTCTAAATTTACAACCTTTGAAAAAAATAGAAATAAAATTCCAAAATAGCCTTTAACTTGTTTTCAAGACTCCAAGAATGCTTCTCCTCTCTTTTAGGCCAAACTAATTAATTAGAAACTAACTTTCTAATTAATTTACTTAATTAAAACTAACTTTTAATTAAATAACCATTTTTGTCATCTTTTTAATTTAGTTGAATTTAAATAATTAAAGAATCAAATTCAAATAATTATTTAAACTTAAGATAAAATCTTAACCAACTAAAAGATATTTTATATTTCTAATAAAAATAAAATAAGATAATTAAACTCTTAAATTCAAACAATTTAAAAATTAATTAAATAAAAGATTAATTGCAAAAAAATAGGATCTACCTTTGGGCACCAAGATTGATACCCTAGACCATTAGGGCCAGTGGCGCCGTGGAGCCTCAAGGACTCGAGAGGCCTGGGGAAAACATAGCAGTAGGGATGCTCGGGGTCAGGCGCGCATGGAGCAACAGGCGAGAGGGCTTAGGTGCACAAGGGGCTGAGGGGCTAGTGTGTGGTGCGGGTGCGCATGTGCCCGCAAGCCTGTGTGTTGTAGGTTGTGCAGCTGATGCATGCAATGGCTTGGCTGGGCGACGCGCGCGGGGGAGCAGGGGCTCGGTTGGGTCCTTGCGCGCGACTGGCTGGTGAAGGTTCGGGCCGCCGGTTTGGCTGGAGGCTCGAGTCCTCATTTTTCTTCTTTTTCTTGTGTAAAGATTTTTTAGATCTTAAATACAAAAAATCCTATTCCCTTTATGACTTACACAAGATCTAGAAATTAAAATTCCTAACCCAATAGCACCATATAATTAACGATCATTCATTCAACCATACATTCAAAAAATATATCCATCAATACACATATCAACAAACATATAACAAATGCAAGATACCTACACAATATTTAATATATATATATATATGTAGATTGCTCCGGTACCAATTGTTAGTATTAAAAGAGCAAATCAATGATACGCAACGAGGAATGGACGCTTTTTAATAATTATTAATATCAGCCAAGATCATACACACACACATATATATATATATGTATATCTATATATAATAAATCACATACAATCATATTAGAGATTACATTTTGTAGCCTATCAAGTGTCCCCAAAGATCACCCATTGATCTTCCAGACCAATCCTCAAACATACAAGGACATGTGTGGGAACGTAGGATTCAAAAGATTAATTTATGACTATCTAGATATACTCAAAACATTAGATCTAGAGAGGTTTGATAGAGAGAAGAGGAATTGAATAGTTTTTAGGTTTAAGAAAACTATCACTTCTGTTTCAGAAAGAGAGTCTAACTGTATATGAAAAACAATCACTTGAAAAATATCGCTTCTTTTCACGTTTATAAAGATAATTCACTAATTTAATTAATCTTTATCTTATTAAAATAAAACTAATCACTTATAACCTTATTTAATTATTTAATTTAAATCAAAATTTAAAAGAATAATTAAATAAAATAAATTATTTAAAATTTAAAATTCAAATCTCAGGGATAGGAAATCTCTCTCTGTGGCACCACACTCATTGTATAGTGAGTGTGTCAACCACACCATTAGGGTTATCCCTAATTTTCTCATTTTTTTTTAATTAATATTTAAGACAATATATTTATCCTAAAATAAATATCAGTTAATTCAAAATTAACTTTATCTTAAAATATCAGTTTTAAATAAATATCTTATTCTAAATAAGATAATTATTAATCTCTCATGATATATTAATCCAAAAAAGATTAATAATTATTTTAACCTGTAGTTTTTTAAAATATAAACTATATATTAAATAATAATTCATTCATATTTAATCAATTTCCCATAACTATCACATAATTATTTCATTGTCCTGAAAAAATAATTCTTTTGCAATTAAGTCCTTCTCTCTACAAATCTTTCTTTTGACTTCCATACCATTGACAGTGTAGCACATAGGTGATCTAGGGACCATGGACCTATAATACGAATATCTAATAAATCAGATTATTAATTAAACTCTTTAATCCAATAATCTTATTTATTAATTCCATGATTACTCCACTATAAATATGGAATTGCACTCTGAGTATTTATAGAGTTTTCTCTTGTAGTGTGTTGATGTAATAAATAAATGTAGTTATGTCCTCCATTTATTGGTTCATTAATTAGAGGTCGTCAAGATTACTATTTTACTCTTCTAATTACCTCTTGATCCTTAAGTACCATTAATTCAATAGCGAATAATTAATCTATAATCAAGTTATAAATTTGAGCTCAATAAATATTCAGTTCCATAATTAACCCTTGAGGGAACAAATATTCGATCTGTTAGGAAAATATGGATTTCATTATTATAATTCATGTTCCCAGTCATTCATGATATTGAATCTTCAAATCAAAAGTCATTATCCTCATTATACTAAAAAACCTTAACGAGTGAATCAAAAGATCAAATAAACACAAATAGGAGTTCATGAATACTCATGATTTAGACAGATCTACAAATGATCATCTACTATGATAAGAATCAAATATTTATGTCAAACGACAAGTTCATAAAGATAATTAATTCTTATAGGTCTTGTCATATATCATCTATATCATATACAACACCTTTACCAATATTTCTATCCACATCAGGAATCTGAATCTAGATTACTCGCATCTTGTATGCTTAGCAAACCGTACTAGTAACCATTAATTAAATATTTCATACTTTAATATGTTACAGGCTATTTTATTCATTATATATGATATTAATTCTCTCGTACTAATACAAGATCATATTCTCATGAATGAATACAGAATTATCTTGATATTATCATAGAATTAATTCAAACAATAATTATAATATTCAAATATAATAAAATTGTTCTTTTTACTTAATTCACTAAAATGTCTTTACATGCTTTTAGGGCATTAATACTAACAACATCAGTTGTGATGTCCTATCCAAGACATTGACCAAGAAGATAAGATCAAATGTTGGACTGGACCGATATTGATTATTGATAAGAGAAGTAAGTATCGTTATTATCTAATATAATCATATCACAACATTGACCATATGTCAATTCAATCTTAATTCTGAGTGATTAATATTCTGCTAATTGTATTATTCAAGTCTTTTGATATGTTCATTACCAACTTACCCTACAAACTAGCTCATACTTACATATTGAAGATTTGGTAGTATAATTGAAAGGGAGTATTTATCATAGATATGTTATAGCTTCTATTTTAGAAGTGAAACTATGATTTCCTTATTGCTCTATTTAAGTGTTAAATGATAGAGTACTCATTTGTGTAATTAAATTTACGAAAATATCAATTACAATGAACTTTGTGGGAGTTAAGGATAAAATAACAATGAGGGGCAAAACGGTAATTTGCACCTGTCTCATTAGTAGATCATCTATAGAGGATTGAATGATGGTTATACTTATAACAATGAATAACGTATTTACATTTGGTGTAAAGCGTTCTATGAATTGAAGAGTGTAATTATGAGTCTATAGTGGAGTCACGAGGAATTAATAAGGTAGTGAGATTATTTGTTATAAATAATCTCATGGTAACTTATTGGAGCTTGAGTTCATGGATTCATGGTCCCTATGTCATATCTTATAAAAAATCAACCTAGTAGTCTTGAATAATTAATTTAATGATTAATTATAAAAAAATATCATATTGACTAGGTCAATTAAAATAAATATTGTTAAATTATTTATTGATATTTTGTGAGAAAAGAAATAGAAGAAACTTTGAGGTTCTTATTGCAAAGCTTAAAAAGAGAGTATTATAACCAATTGTGACAATTTTGTTAATATTAATATATTGGTATTTATATTAATCATATGAATTGAATAATGGTCAAGATTATAATGGGTTAATTTTGACAAGTATTTAATGAGTTGTATTTATTAATTAAATAAAAATAAAATGGGAAACTAAAACATATTTTATGTCCTAGCTAATTTCCTATATATACTAGTGTTATAGAATGCACACATTGACAAAGTAAAAATTCACTCTTAATATTCTATCCCTAACCGTGGACTCTCTCTTTGTTTTCTCTCTAGAAATTCTCATCTCATGTGTTGAGACTTTGCCCACACAATCACTACGTTGTTTTAGAGAAAGACTTGGAAGACTGTGGTCTTGTTTCAAAGTAGATTGGATTCCTTGTTATACCTAGCATTAACCAAGGACAAAAGGTTAGGGAATAAAAAATATGTAGTCATTGTTCCGCTACGCATCTTGTAAGTGCTCTAATATTTTTATTATTGTATTTTATGTATCTATGTAATATTCACATGCTTGTATGATTTATGTCTTCTACTATGTATATTATTTTAAATATATATTTATAGGAAGCATGCATATAAAATTATATAAATAAGATCCTACAATATATACTCAAGAAACAAAATTCTATAAAATGGAAAGTATGTGTAACTAAAAAAAAGGACGTTGGAAATTTATTGAAAGGTTAGAAGATTTTTACTGCAAAGGGATACCATTAAGTGTTCCTGCTATCAATTAGTTAGACAAACTATCGAATTAATAAACCCATCAATTTTTCACATTGGAAATTTATTGAAAGGTTAGATGATTTTTACTGCATGACTTACACTCCAAACTGCGTGACTTATGGTCATAAAGGATAGATTACCAGATCAATTAACTCGAAGGTTAATCTAGTAACTTATAACAGTGGTTGCCTTCAGATACGATCCATAATGCATACTATCTATACTTCATAAATCTCTAAAGGAAGGAATTAGCAGAACATTTTTGATAATAAAAACCCTGATATTTTATTGCTTCATAATTCTCTGTCTTACACAAAGAGAGAGGATGGCCTTATGTATCCATGTACTCAAGCCAACCTAACCAACCATAGTTAGGACCATATAAGGGATAAGAT